>NC_056710.1:8247874-8549749 GCF_018831695.1 Puntigrus tetrazona | reverse complement strand
CGGAGTTGGGAGGGAAAGGAACTGCCTTTCAACGACAATCCAACTAAGATTGTATAAAAATCCTTCAGAACAGTCGCGAATACACCGTAAACTGTTCAAAGACGTGGTGAATAATTACATGGGAACAAATATAAAAGGACTGAGCGCAGATTTTCCAGCAGAGATCATCGGCGCTGGAATATAAACATGGATGACGGGCAGCAGCGATGGCTTTGAAGAATTAAGGCCGACTTGCTTGTCATTTGTTTTCCTTTGTGCACGGCGAATGGTTTTTAATCAGCGTTTATGTTAATGGTAAGTTGCCCGTTTTTCTTTTTTTATAGAAACTTTTTCTAATTTTAGGGCGAACTTCAACTAACGTTATGTGACTCAACTAAATGTATGATTTAAGTATGACACAAAAAATAAACTCTAAATGCGTTCGACATATGATTTACACAATAATTATAATTGTGCGATTTACTCACCCTCAGGTTGATTCAAGCGTGTATAAGCGTTTTTCTCTCTAGTCAGTGTTGACTTTCATTGTGTTTGTTCTTCTTCAGTATAGTGAACACGACTCATAATCTACCTTGTGTTTCAGAAAACACAAAGTAAAGACCATACAGGGCTGAACAACATTAGAATGAGTAAATTATGACAAAGCACTAAAATATCAGATAAAAAAGGCGTAGCTTTGTGTTTGCGTAAACGGTGAATTTGTAGCCAGTAGTCAACCAACTTAGTTGGTGTGAATGGTGAATATGGCCACATTAACTAAGATGTGAGATACAAACATAACTTTCAGAGCTTATTCTGAAACAGACCTGCGACTAATCTTCCTACAGTGGAAATCATTATAGGAAATTGGTAGATAAAAGCGTTCATGCCATTTCATTAAAGCATGAAATGAAAATTTGCCTTATCTATTCCCTAATGCTGCATATTATCGACCTTTATAGTGAAGCATTCATCCATTCTTATGTTTCATGGAAAGCTGACCTTGTGATTTTTAATAAAAATATTATAATTCAATCTTCCATTAACCATAGACATCTCTCTAGTGACGCGTACCACTTAAACGCTTTCCATTTTTTTTTTACAGTTGACCTGAAGTTCACTTTCTGTTTTGCCTCCATCCGATCAACAAGCGATGATTAGAACCAGGTCTCCACCCTTCTGTTTTTTTTCCGATAGTCCATTCCTCTCGGACATACATCACCATATCGGGAAATTATCTGTTTCTACTTCTGTTATATTGCGACTTTAATCATTCATTTCTTTGCTTGTACGCATAATCTTTAACCAAATTACTGTGACATGATTCATGGTGACATCTTATTGTTTTACACTCCTCTTTCCTGTCCTCTGATTCTTTTTCGTGGCATTTTTTCAAATATTGCTCCAGCATATCGCGTTTCTACCATCAGCATGTTCGATTGCCACTTATTTTAAGATCCAAATCTCTATCACCACAGCTTTTGAGACGTGACGTGCCGTTATCTGATCATTTCGGGGAGGAAGCTGTCGGGATGGCTCCCGGTTCTCTGGCCACGATGGCCCCCAACGGGCCCAACATCTCCTGGTTGCCAGAAGCTCCTCTGCTCACTCCAGAGAAGCCCATTTTTCTCATGACAACCACGGCCCAGGCAGTGTCAGGCTTCTTTGTGTGGACAGCACTTCTGCTCACCTGCCACCAGGTAAACAACGTCTTAACCGGCCTGAAAATTGAAACTCGGTCAGTGTATTTCAATGTGTTCGTATACTTTGTTTTTTTGCAGATCTACATGCATTTGCGTTACTACAGCTCTCCCAAGGAGCAGAGGCACATTGTGCGCATCCTTTTCATCGTACCCATCTACGCCTTTGACTCCTGGCTCAGCCTTCTCTTCTTTACCAACGACCAGTACTATGTGTACTTTGACACAGTCAGGGATTGCTATGAGGGTAAGCCTTCCTTTCTGCTGCTTTTGGGCGTGGAGCTTTAAACACGATACCTTTTGCGGCCTGAGCATCTCTCTGGATGCGTAGTCAGCCGGGATTTCCAGAAGCGATTGTTGCGTAGTAACCATGTTTATTCAGTGGAGCGGATGCACACGGATAAACTAATAAACCAGGTGCTCGCTTGACACCAGACTAGTGCAGTGCAGGGTTGTTACTGTTGACTAAAACTAAAACGAATGGATTGCTTCAACGTTAAAGGAGTAGTTCGCCCCAAAAATGACGATTCGTGTCGTCATTTACTCACTTTTTTCTTTGTTCTTGCCGAACACAACGGAAGATGTTTTGAAGAAAGCTTTATTCACAGATATGTGTTGGGATAGTTTTGATTTCTCTTAATTGGGTGTAAGGTTTCCATGTGTTTTGAGGGGGATGGTTTCACACTCACTAGACCTTCAGCTGCACCGCTCTCCCGACTCAGCAGCAGTGAAGAGCAGCTGCGGCTGCAGGGTGCACGTGCTATATATAGAGCTGAGCTCCAACATCCACTGTCACACATCCACTGCTCCACGGAGCAAGGGAAAAGGACAAATTAACACCCACTGGGGATGCTATGAATATTGGCACAGTTCAGTTGCTTCATAAACGCGGAATCTTTGGAATTATCTACTGGAGTCTCAGAACCAAGCTTGAAAGCTTGAGTGTATTACTTGGATTCCCATTTATTTTTATAGATAAAGATTTTAAATTATAACATTGGAACGTGTCATAGTCATAGTACTTTTGTGAATTGAATCCACAATTGATAATGAAAACAATATAAAATAATTATTTTAATTACGAAACATTAAAACTATAGCTAACAGTAGTTGATTAGGTTATTAATTTTGGTCGCTTTATATTAAGTGGCCTATGTGCTTAAATTTAAATTAATCATTTGATATAATGTACTTATTATGTACAAACATGTTTTACATTGTGCTTTATATTTTTAAAAATACCTGCATGTAATTGCACCTGTAATAATTTTTTGAAAGTACATTTATAATTACACTGTTGAATATAATTCTATATTCAAATAGAAAATAATTCTTTTAAAATTGCAATGGGATTTTACAATTTTAATTCAATTCAATTCAATTTTACAGTTTTTCCTGTCCCATGAAGGGGCTTCTTTTAAAAGCATTTTAAAACCTTAGACCACAAAGTTTTGAATGGTATAGTGTACTTCGATCTGCATCTCGGATCTGATTAGTTTATACCTTACAAGTCTTAATTGAAAATGGAGAAAATGAATGGTAAATATAACAAGACTGCTAAAAATCTATAATTTATTGGGTGTCCTACAGTCTGAAAGCACATGGTGTTTAACGGATTCTGGTACTGTAATTCTTTTATTCATGGCACGGCCAGACCATCACGAGGGATGTTTTGCCTTGCACCACTGCATTGTTTAGCAAAAGTCTTTTGTTGGTGTTTGGTGAATCACTGACTATGGGATTTAGTCCGAAAGGTCTGCTGTATTTTACCTCCAAATGTGTTTTCTGAGAAGACTCAAAAGTTATCACCAGACTTAAATCTTCAATGCAAAAGAAATATATAATTTCAGTGCTACTTCTATTCATGTTTTTGCAGCATTTGTGATCTATAACTTCTTGAGCCTGTGTTATGAATACCTGGGAGGAGAGAGCGCTATCATGGCTGAGATCAGAGGAAAACCCATTGAGTGAGTGTCATATTCCGCTTATTCTTTTGTGTGAGAACTTTTTTATGCATGCCCCAAATCTGCACTGCAGGTGTGTTTGTTAAGGGCGGGTTTACAATTGGCAGGTTTGGTTTGATTTAAAAGGAGCTCGAATAATCTGTTAAATTGCCTCTTTTGTACAAGTGTCAACACTGCCATTTTAATCTGTGGCAGGCCACTGTTTTGACTCCATAACTCTCTACCAGCTATATAAATGATACTGCATGTACGCATAAAATCAGCACATTTAGACAAGCACACCTGAGCGTTGTCTTTTGTCTAGTACCTTTAGATTAGTTCTTAAAAATGACAATCTGAGGTTTTAGTTCAGACCAAAAGAATCTAGAAGTCTAGAGGCACCCTAAGTTAAGTAATAGCTTAACATATTGTTTTTCTGCAGGTCCAGCTGTATATACGGAACATGTTGTCTTTGGGGAAAGACCTACTCCATCGGCTTCCTTCGATTTTGCAAACAGGTTGCTTATTGAACACTTTTTGCGATCTTTGCTCCCGAGGCTGCGTGATTATGACAGAAATCATACTTGTTAATTGTTCCCTTTATATTGTTATTGTTGTTCAGATTATCACGGTTTACGCTGAATGATGTTTATACCATTGTTTGAAGCAGCTGCATGCCGTAAAACAAGCTGAAAACACTAACTGAAAATCTTTCGGTTTATACTTTAAAATAAAAAAAGCAATCCGTAATTGTAATTGAGATCGACTAATTGTGCAGCCCTACGTGTTCCTATTTACCCATTTATTGGAGTAATTTGTTCATTAATTAATTTCACAGGCTACTTTACAGTTCTGTGTGGTAAAACCCCTGATGGCCATGATTACAGTCATCCTGCAGGCTTTTGGGAAATACCGTGATGGGGATTTCAAGTATGTGCTTCTCATGTGATGTCTGAGTTTTTTCCCTTAATACTTAAGATTTCAAGCTTAAAAACTGATTTTTAATTTTTTTTACATTTTATTTCTGATCTCGCAGTGTCGCTAGTGGTTACTTGTACGTGACCATCATCTACAACATCTCCGTCAGCCTGTCCCTCTATGCTCTTTTCCTGTTCTACTTCGCCACCCGAGACCTCCTCAGCCCTTACAGGCCCATGCTCAAGTTCTTCATGGTAAAATCAGTCATCTTCCTCTCCTTCTGGCAAGGTGAGATCTACTGCTAAAGAAATATTAAAGGTCCCATATTGTACACCTTTTTGGAGTATTATTTTAGGTGTTGATGTCCTTAAGAAAATATATTAGTGGTATAAGTAACAAAAACCTTCTCAGTATGTTTTTACAGCTACATTCTTAGGAGCTCTGCCAAAAACAGGTCGCTTTTGGCCTGTCTAATAACTAACCATTCATGAGCCTCTCTTCTGATTGGACTGTTTTATCTGAGTGACGCACGGCCAGACCAATCAAATGTAACAATATCACAATTACGTGACAGCGCTAGCTGGATGCGAAAGAAAGGGAAAGACTGAGGCGGCTCATTCAAAACTACGCAGATTTGGCTTTCAATAAAGAAGCTCAAAATATATCTTCTTGTGTTGTTAGGTGCCAAAATTGACGTAATACAATCTCAAATTAGAAATATAATTGCATAAATGACGACGGCTGTGGTTAAAAACTATATAACGAGTGGACTAGACAAAAACGATAATCAAAAATAATTTTTTTTCTTGAATACTCTGTGAAATGGGCTGTGACTTTTTAACTGTTTAAAGCTATTGGTGAACTGCGATCTCGCTGGTCTTTCAGGCATGCTGCTGGCCATCTTGGAGAAATGTGGTGCCATTCCTCAGATCAGCTCTCCTGAGGTTTCCGTCGGCGAAGGAACCGTTGCAGCTGGATACCAGAACTTCATCATTTGCATCGAGATGTTCTTTGCCGCCTTGGCTCTACGACACGCGTTTACCTACAAGGTGTACATGGACAAAAGACTAGATTCTCTTGGTGAGTTTTGCACCTTTGTTCGTGATCGTGAATAGCATATGTTTTCTTTCGATATATGTAAAACAATGTTAAAATGTAGTTTACACCAGAGTTAAAAAGTCTGGGGTTAGTAAGGCTTTTTTTCAAAAATATTTGTGAAAGAAGGCTGCATTTATTTGATCAAAAAATACAGTAAAAACTGATATTAAGATTAATGTTTTTACAATTAAAAATAAATATATTCCAGTGAAAGCAATACTGAATGTTCAGCAGTTATTTTTCCAGTCTTCAGTGTCACGTGATCATTTGTTAAAAACTGTTTTGCTGCTTTTTTTGTGGATTTTTTTTTCTCAGGATCTTTTGATGAGTAAGTGTAACATTTTAACATTATAAATATTGTCATGTGATTAATTGAATCCAACCTTGCTAAATAAAAGCGTTCATTTCAAAGGAAAAAAAAACTTACTGACCCCTTGCTAATTTTTTCCCCAACTGTGGGGTGTTTTATTAAAATTTCCAGAAATGTCATTCTCTCTTAACATTTTGTCTCAATCATAATGGCTCCGACGTCATGGCTGACTTTCTCTTTTCTTCCTCTGCTTTTATTCTGTAAATCATTCACTCCTCAATCGATTCCTTCAATGCTTTTTCTTGTTTATGTTTATCTTTGCGCATCTTGCTTTCAAATTCTTTTGCTCGTCCCATGCAACACATCCACCTTTCCACCCCTTTCCATCTTTTCTTTGTTTCTCCTTTTAATGCTGCACTCTAAAGGCCCTGTTCCTACATATGGACAGTACGGTAGGCTACAGTTCCTCATATTAAATCACATCTCCTCTCTAAATGAAACCGTAGGGACAGCGCTCTCTTAAAGGGATAGTTCAATCTAGTGTTTTTCATCTCTTTCTCTAAAGCGTCTCTTCTCTCATCATCCATCTCTAATTAAGTTCTCCGTTCCTCTCAAGGTCGTTGTGCCCCCATGAAGAGCATCTCCAGCAGCTTAAAGGAGACCATGAACCCAGGAGACATGGTCCAGGACGCCATCCACAATTTCTCCCCGGCCTACCAACAGTACACCCAGCAGTCCACCCTGGAGCAGGGGGTCACCGCGCCGCCCATATCCCGCAATCACAGCTGCGTGAGCGCCCGGGACAATGAGAAAACCCTGCTGCTTAGCTCCGATGATGAGTTCTAACTCGTTCCGCTTTTTTCCTGAGTAAAGGTACTCCGTAAGGGACCGTTTACCGCTGCGCTAGTGTAACGATGAGGTTAACATAGGAACAGATTATTAAAGGACCATCTTAAGCAAGTAGTTGCGTTCTAGTGCAGTAGAATCTAAAACGAAGCTGCTCATACTTGCTTAGTTGTCTTTAAACACAAATCTCGATGCGCTTTTGTCTGTTGCTGAGGTTTATACAGAGAGTTAAACGATACATTCATTTATACTTTTAGCCAAATTTTGAAAACCCGCATGGTCTGACACTTCGGCGATTTTTGAACAGATCTATTTTTTTATGCTTGTAGTTTCACATAGGGGGTGTTCGGACATCCCAGTGTACTTAAAAAGAGCAGTGTACCCGTTCCTCTGGGAATGTTCCGTTTTTGATTTACAAGTTCAAGTGCACCTTTGCCTCTGTTTCAACAGTGTTTCTAGCTTCCCCAATGCTTTAAAGGGCGGGTATGGCTGCGGATGACAGAGCACAGTGGCGGGGCAACCAGATGTTCAAACGCACTGTTGTTTTGATGGATGGGGAGAGGTTGATAAGATTACAGATTAAGGCGTTCTGGAGTTTAAAGGCTGCAGTTGGAACGTTACTCGCCTGGTGCAGATTTGCACAAGCTTTCGTAAAAGTGTGACCGTTCCTGGGCCACCACAGGAAAAAACATCTATCTAGGTTAGCCGAGTGGTTTAAAAAATAGATTTAGGTTACGCCTTTTTAGTGCATGCTAGACGTTCACTCAGAAAGGACAAAGTACCCTCAGTTGTCGCCGTATTCCTGTTTGCTGGAAATGGAAAATTGATATAATTTAAAAAAATTTTAAACGCACAGTTCACCCAAAAACTACAATTCTGTTATCATTTACTCACCTTCATGGCATTCTAAAACCCTTTCTTTTGTTAAACACGGACTAAAAGTTGAACTTTTCATTTTATGGGCAAAAGCAGCGTATTGCTAAAGTTTTCCACTGAAGGTAAATCGTACCGTTTCAGTTTTGGGTGTGCTTTCCTTTTTATTAGGTATTGTATTGTTTCTAGATATCCCACTAGAGGGAGGCATATCTCTCAGTTTGCACTCTTTATCTTTATGGGACACGCCTGTTATCACTGATCCTTTGAGAGCCACACCAAAGTCTCTCCCGTTCTTCAGAAGCATCCGCCATTTGCGCTTTACCTCTTTAGATAGCACTAGGCTCTCGATGACCAAGCTTGAAGCTCGCGGTTGGGTTAGATAGCATCTTTGAAGTTACTCATTAACTGTCCTACGCTTTTATTGGTACAAAATAGAGGCCAGTATAAACACAAAGCAGCTGGAACCAAGTACGAGTATGTATGGTACCTGCTTATAGTTATGTTAGTGTTTTTGCAGTGTATTATTTTATAAGGGGAGGATTTCTTTTAATAATATAGACGTTGTTGTAACTTGCACTAAGCAGTTTTGTATATTTAGGAGCAATCCGAATATCCTAGAATATTTTGGAAAGCTATTTCTGTATGTTATTATTCAGAGAGTGGTTAAAGGTAACATAGGAAGCGTTTAAAAAAAAATATATATATATATATTTTGTCGAAACATTTTTGAAGTTACACTAAGACGTTTGTACTGTCATGTTATTTTAAACGGAGCATTATGTATTACTATGTCAAAGATTTTGCTTCTATTTTTTCCCTTGATGCTCTGGCCTAGGAAACAATAAAGGATTTTTGTCTGTATATGTTTGTGCAATATAGTGTTTTTTTTTACTCAGTGAATACACATATTTCTATATACAATATATACAACATTTATTTCAATTAAATGATATAAAATAGACAATGAATTTACCATAGAAAAATACAGATAATAAATACAAACATCAGTTGTTGTTGTTTTTTTTTTCCGTGCCCTCTCCTCTTACAAAACATTCACACATTGTTCTGAAGCACAGGTATTATGGGCATGATATTACCAGGTTAGATTCTCAGTACTGATGACAACATTGCTAACTACACAAATAAAAATATCACCAGAGATATCCACGTTAAACATGGCCAATCGTTACCTGATCGTACAGTATCACCCCATTCACTGGAGTAAACCCGGCTTGTAGTCGGAAGTTATCCCGGCGACCACGGGTTGACGTGATGTACATGTGATATCATTTTTGTCTTTCGCTTTCCTTCCGTCACTTTCCTATCCTCCTTTTTTCCCTCCCGTGTGAGCCGCAAGTGCTCGCTTCTCCTTCTAGCTGCTCTCTTCCCCTTTGTCCTCTATTTTCACATCTTCCTCAGATTCCCCTTCATCTCCTTTTTTCTCTCCAATGGTATTTTTAATTTTTTTGTACTATTCCAGCTGTCCAAAATATTCAGATACGTTCTTAATCATAAATAGCAAATAATATATATGGTCTTGGTTTTAAATACAAAAATACCACTACAAACAAGTCGCTCTAATATTAGTACAAATATGACCCTCGCACGTACTGAATCATATGACAAGTAATAAGGCTGTATACCTTACCATTTCTAAACTACTAACTCATTACAACAAGTAAACATTACAAAAAACACACAATAATTCAAACAATGACCCCAAACTAGTCGATCAGAAGTAGTATTTAGACCAATCACAGCACAAATTACCTTCAAACATCTTTTCGAACACAAATAAAATAGCTTTCATGTCTGTTGTTGAACATTTGTCTTTTATACAAACATTAAAATATATAAATGGCATGTATCAATAGATCTGCACGTTTCTAGTCCCATGACTCAGTAATACCATGGAGATAATCCAGCAAAACTAACCAGCTTCTGAAATGTTGGTGGTCCCACATAATAAGACAGGTTGTTAGGACTATTTTTTTTTTCTTCAAAACGTGTATCACCATCCAGAAAGCACAGTAATGGGCATAAATAGCATTAACGCTATCATTAGCAATAGCTTTATAAGTGCAGACTTATACACTTGTCATGATATTCGAGGCCACAACAACAGTACTGGGATTATTCTTGGACATTTATGAGACTGTATATACAGTCTGTGTGTGTTTATATATGTAAGTGAATCTGTAGTTCCCCACTGGTACTTGTTTTTCTTCCTGTATATGTGAGTATACATGGTCTGTCTGTCTGTGCGATCATACTGTGTACCTATGTGTGTCTGCGTATCCATGTGGAGCCCTAGGACGCTCCTTGCTCTCTAGGGGTGTGCACCTGCTGCGGTGTCTTCACTATGGTAATGACGGAGGCTGTGTTCAGACGTGGTGTGGTGGCCAGCAGACTGCCTCCTCCGGACTCCAGACCTCTGGCGAAGCGCTGGAGGGCAGCGAGACGGGCACCCAGCCCTTCCAGCTCCCGCCGCATGCCTGCGTTCTCGGCCCCTAGCCGCTCAACCTCCCGCTGCAGCTCCTTCTTCTGCTGCTCCAGGGCCTCGCGCTGGGACACGCGCTTCACCCGGCAGCTCGCGGCGTAGCCGCGGTTTTTCAACGTGCGCCGCCTCTGCTTCAGCTTCTGCACTTCCTCGCGTGACAAACCGCGCAGGTGCATGTTGAGCTCGCGCACCGACAGAGACATGAGCTCACTGTCGCTCAGCACTGGGACGTTCTCCCCGCATTCCCTCTTCACCTGAAATAATAGGACATTATTTGCACTGTAAAATATATATATGTATGTATGTATATGTGTGTGTGTGTATATATATGTATATATGTTACATATGTTTTGTTTTTAAAATAAAAAAATTCTGTACTGTAAAAAAAACCTAGTTTTCAGCTTACATCTGTATATTTAATTACACGCTATAATGTTTTTATTACACAAAAATGTGCTTTTTTTTGCTTAAATGTGCTGACACAGCCAACATGATAATAGAGGTGGTTAAACAGAAAGCCACATGATGAATCATCGTAAGATCATCGTAAGTGACCTGTCCATAAAATCTGACCAATACTCTTTGTATAAACAGTTCACAGGGCCATATACAAAGACAAAATGCCATCAGAGTAACGCAACATTAAAATAAGGCAATAAACTAACTGTTGATGTCACAGTGTGACTTCTGGGAATGTCTTTTTTCCATAAGTTATGGCAGTTCATACTTTTGACCAGCGAATATACTATACATTTGACAGTATTTAACAGTAAAATTACACAAAAGGGTTACTCCACTTACCTTTAATCACCCCCATGTCGTTCCAAACCTATAAAATCTTTGTTCATCTTCGGAACACAATTTAAGGCATTTTGGATGAAAACCGGGAGGCTTGAGGCTGTCCAACTAACTGCCAAGTACCGAACACTGTCATGGTGTGGAAAAGTATGAAAGACATCCTAAAAATAGTCCATCGTAGTGGTTCACAAAAAGTACAGCGTAAAAAAGCTAATCTCATCGCTTCATAAAGTCTACTACTGTCTCTTTAGATTGAACCACTGATAGGACTATTTTTGACAATGTGTTTCATACTTTTCTGGGCCATAACAGTATTATTTACTTGGCAGTGAAAAGCCTCCTGGAATTCATCCAAAATATCTGTAATTGTATTCCAAGGACGAACAATGATTTTACGTGTTTGGGGGGGGGGGGTGATTAAAGGAACACTCCACTTTTTTTGGAAATAGGCTCATTCTCCATCTCCCCCAGAGATACTGAGTTGAGTTTTACTGTTTTTGAATCCGTTCAGCCGATCTTCAGGTCTGGCTACAGCACTTTTAGCATAGCTTAGCATAGGTCATTGAATCTGATTAGACCGGTAGCATCGCAGTCAAAAAAAATTGCAGTTTTGATATTTTTCGTATTTAAAACTGGACTCTTCTGTAGTTATATCGTGCACTAAGACCGGTGGGAAATGAAAAGCAATATGATTAGGAACTATACTGTCATTCTGGCGTAATAATCAAGGAAGTTTGTTGCTGTACCATGGCCGCAGCAGGTGCAGTGACATCATGCAGTATCGAAACTCTTTAATAATTTTTTTATGTGATGCTACTGGTCTAATTGGATTCAATGATCTATGCTAAGCTATGCTAAAAGTGCTATCCAGCCCCGGAGATCGGCTGAATAGATTAAAAAACTTAGTGTTTAATGATAATATCTTCATTTTGGGGTGGAGCAACCCCGTGATGTTACACCATTCACAGTTTCCTATTCATTGAATATGGTACAGTGAACCAATGTACAGGTTTTACTCAAGCATGTTTTACACTATATTTTTGTTAAAATGACAATTTCACAAGTGTTTTCATTAAGATGATCTTTACCTTCAGGGCTTTACTGGCTCTGCCGTCTGAAGTCATTGTCTGGGTTTATGTATCCCTGAAGCCTGTAAATGTCAAATAAACCATTTAAGTAAAATGGAGTACATGGAATAAAAATTATATTCACAATAATGCGAAATCTTTGGGTGCCTTGCTTTTATTAAATATTTACAGCACAATACAAATATTATGGACTCAAAATTTGTATTAATATGTTTTGCCAAGTAATTTTTATCTTAATAGCTAAATATACATTTTAATCCGCCCTGAAATCAAGCATTAAAAGACACAGTTGACTACCAAGAACAAGTGCATGGCATCATATAGTGTATTTTAGCACACAATAAGGAAGAAAAAGAGAGGAACTATGCTTATTTAAATATATATATATATATATATATATATATATATATATATATATATATATATATATATATATATATATATATATATATATATATATAAGTGGTTCGTGTGGTCAGCTCGTGAACACTCAATCTTAAGACCATTTAAAGACAATAAACCTCCAGTTCTTATTTTCATCTTTCTAAATCTAGGATTCCCGAATCCAAAGAGTAGCACTTTTTTTTTTCCTGATAGTGAATCATGACTGGTCGAAGTCCAGATGAAGAAGTGAACGCCGCTGACCACGAGTTTCCCGTCATGCGTGGGAAGTGCGCCTATCGTCCGCGAGCTGCTGCCTCAAATAACCGACCGAGCTTTTCTTCAGAGTCACAGTGATTCAGCACAAGTCCTCCATTCCCGACTTCACAGCAGCTCCTTACTTTCCTTTCGCATTTCTCGTGTCGCGTTATTGATCAAATTCCCAGTTACTTCACGTCAGTCACAACAAATATCACCACTCACTTATAAACGGTTTATAAAACTCCTATTTAGTAAACAACAACAAAACAGGTCTTGCGCTGTCATTTCCCCCGAAACGTCTCGAGGTTGAAGTGTTGCGTTATTTACAAAGCGCCAAATTAATAAAATGATTTCAAATCTAACTTTTAAATATCAATAAAACACAATAAAGGATTCTAACGACGTAAGGACCCGTTTATTACGTAAGATACTACTAGTTCAAACCAAACCAAGATTTTGCTGACTAGTGGTTTCTCATCGAAAACAACATACATGTTTACGCGTTTTGAGTAGTTACGAACATAATTCACACAGTTATGTTGAATACAAATGTATAGTTTAACTGTCTGAACCGACAACATCTAAGCAGCTATTTCCTTATTACGCGTTAGCTTGTTGCTACACATAACATCGTGGTAAAAACATGCTATTCGCGCGCGTGAAGACTAATATTATTTAAAAATATATAAAATACGACTCTAAATGATAGGTTGGTGTACGAATCTAAACCATAAGAGTACGAGCAGCGGGTTTTACGTTAAAACAAACACTGAGTGCATGTACGTTAACGTTACAGCGGATTTGCTAACACCCCTCCGTTTCCTTAGTGTAAACAAATGTCGAAAGGAGAAAAAATAGAAAATCTTGCCTGGTGTTGATTTCTCCTCTTTGTTGATTCACACGAAGCTGAGTATACGGATCGGTCCACGATTCTCACCGCTGGTTCGGTATTTCGACTGACATACGTTATCGCAGCACGGCCCGTGTTTAGACGGACTAGAAAGCTAAACGCCTTTTTCCCGGAATCAGTCCACCATCAGCGGGCTGGATCCTTTCATTCATAAAAAACACACACACGATGACTCAAGGCTTTAAGAATGAGGGCGGGACCTCAGCACACACAAAAATACCAGTCAACAACCTTGTGAAACTTCTTTTTATTAACCCATTTAATCCCATCGATATTTATATCTGCGTTTGTTGTGTGTTTTACACAAAGTTGTCAACTTTCAATGAAAGTGTAGATCGATGCGAATATTTTTACATGGCTGATGTAATAATGTACGCATGGTGCTACTTCAAGTTCATACCCTTAATGTTTGGTTAATTCATTTAGCGTGCCTAGATTTTGATTGCTGTCTTCATCGGTTTGTCTAAAAAACTAGTATCCAGTGGTATGTTAAATAAAACTATATGCTATTTAAAATAATTTATTATAAAAACAGAATTCTGACAGCGAAAATAAAAACACAATGAAGTCAAAAAATCTAAGTTAATGAGTAAAATAATTTCATAACTATTTAGAAAAAGTTTTAACTTTAGAACATGTCTTCAGATGATATTGAACTTCTATACTCTGCACGTGATAAAAATCTGGAATGTATTTTAAAAAGCACGCGTTAAGCAAGCTGTAATTTAACATTCATTTTGTTGATAAAGCTGTATGTCACTGAACTTTGAGCGAACTTCACAATAATCTGACACCCCGCTTGAATTAAAAACATTTTAATGTTGTAAAAGAAGAGATAAATGCACTGAAGCATAGATGTCCCGCATTAGTCAGTGTTCCGCTTTACATGAATCCGCCATGTAGCCACCCAATATACATTTATACGTATATTGCTTTTTTTAATTTTTACAATCTTCAATAACATTTAAAAACATTTAATTTCATGAAAACCTGATCTGTATATCAAAGCTCCATAAAAGAAGCGTGCATATTTTTATGCAATATTTTAAGGCTATTAAGGTCAGACCTTTCTCACATATATTGTGATCAACGTAAACAAACGTGTATTTGATCATTAGGGAAACACAAACCCTTGTTTTAAATTCATCAGAACAAATATTTGTCCAAAAATAAATCACTATAATTCTCTGACCAAAAATATATCACGTTTTCTCTTAAACCCTTTAAAGAAAAGACTTTGAGCTCCAAGTATTCATGCTAAAAAGTAATACTAGGCAATAATGAAATTAACAATCTGTTTTGTTTAAAAACAACTGTCTGAAACTCCCACAGGTTTTTTTTGGTATGAAATGACGTGAATATGTACGTAATTTGGAGTTCCTCCTCCGCTTCATGTTGATAAGACAACAATCTTCCACTATTTCATCGTCCGCTAGGACGCAATCACGAGCTGCAGTAAGACCTCCCCGTCGATAGGTGTCCTGACATGTCTTTGTGCTTCCTCAGAAGAAACCGGGGAAGTGATTCCGTCTCACATGTAACCCAAGTGACCTCAGGTTTCAATGCGTGCTCTTTGGTTGTAAGTCGTTGTGAAGCTGTAAAACATCACCGAGGTCCTTTCGCAATTATAATATACCGTTTACAGCTAAAAGTGACTAGCGTCGTGTTTTAAATGGCTACTATCCAGGAGCTGTCTCCAGACTCTATCCGTGGGGAGACGCGACCCCCCGAAGACGAGATCGAGGGTGATGATGAGGATGAAGAGGTACTTAATTGCTTCTACAGTTTTGCTCGAATTCGTGGAAACTATATTGGAAACTGTAAGGATAAAGACGGAATTTATTAGGTCGTTTGGTGCATTTATTTCGAAAATGAGCGATTTAGCTGGTCAAACCTAGCATAACATAAGATTATTTGTTTCAGTTTTTGGTTTGATTTATTTTATTCAAGGATTTGTTGTGCGTGAATGACGACAAATCTT
Organism: Puntigrus tetrazona; assembly: GCF_018831695.1. Taxonomy (NCBI): domain Eukaryota; kingdom Metazoa; phylum Chordata; class Actinopteri; order Cypriniformes; family Cyprinidae; genus Puntigrus; species Puntigrus tetrazona. The sequence continues at coordinate 8,534,160 of NC_056710.1, read as the reverse complement.
AGTGTTTCCTTTCACAAATTGATTACTTGAATACTCTTCTAATTTTATATATATATATATATATATATATATATATATATATATATATATATATATATATATATATAATTCATTTGAATGCACCTTTTTGGTCTGAAGGGCAATAATTACTGTTTGTCTTTTAATATTACATTTTCACATTCACAAAGTATATCATATTTTAGTATGCTCTAATAGAACCTATTAATTTTCAAATGCAGTTTACCTGCACATGATGTCATCCACATTTTTTTTTTCCCATTGAGTCCTGAGTAAGCCCTTTTTGTACTAAGGCTTTGTTTGTCCCATGACTGGTGGTGTTAATTTTCTGACATGGCTCCTACTTTTTTTTTTCTTCTCTCTCAGTTGGATGAAACCCTTTTGGAGAGGCTGTGGGGTCTCACAGAGATGTTTCCAGACTCGCTACGATCAGCAGCTGAAGTTTCTGCACAGTGTTCGCTATCTGTAGCCAAAAAATTTTACAGGTGAGGTGCTGGCAGTTGTATCTATCTTTCACTTTAAACAGCGCTGCCTCGTTAACTCGAGAAATAAATTGGACGTTTTAGTTGATTTTTTTCTTATTGTGCTTTCTTGTAGTTTCTCCCGTTCAGCTCTATGGGTCGGTACTACTTCCTTTATGATTCTGGTTCTGCCGGTCGTCTTTGAGACTGAGAGGTTACAGCTGGAACAGCAACAACTACAACAGCAGAGACAGGTAAGTAGCACCAACATCCTGCATTAGTATAAACCCTTAGGTAAAATGAATTAAAATTAGTATCAAAAGATGATCAATACAACAAAGTGTTATAGAATCTCTGCAAAAACATTATGTAACAAATGTCTACGAAACAAAGCTCTTAATGGTATAATGAAAGGTATTGTATTGATGCAAAATTCTGATTGGATGAGTCCTATTCAAAGCTATAGACTTCAACAGTTTGGTTCCAAAAGTAAAAATGCAATTAATTTTCTCTATAAGAAAATTATTATTATTATTTCTTTTTTGTATTTTGTAGTAATTTACTAATTTCTAAACCAACTTTGAACTACAAGGTTGTCAATCATTATTATTTAAAAAAAACTACATTACCCAGGATTCTGCATAAAAATCTCCGCCAATTAAAGAATAATGAAAAGCAAATGTCAAAACTAAAACACTGTGAATGGTGTTTCAATTGCGTTTCATTCGCAGTTCTTCATAGGATTTGTAGTTCTTTCACCTTGTACCTGTGTCTTATTTTCAAATGCTTTTTTGCTTTAAATATGAGTGTGTCGATGTGATTTACCGTATATGAAAGCATGCTTTGTGCATTTTTCAATTGAAATATAAATCTGTTTCTCACTTCCTTTTGTAATTTCTCTGCTTTTTATAGATTTTGTTGGGTCCAAATGCTGGCATGTCTGGAGGAATGCCTGGAATGATGGCTCCTGCTCCTGGGAAGCTGTGATGATGTGTATATATTGTAACATCCATGAGTTGTAGAAGAAGGGTAAAGAGTGAGGGAGCAGGAACTGGAGAATGATGTCACAAGATGCTGTGGTTCGTCAAAATCATGAAGTCATTACCCTGTATAGTTTGTTTGTACAGTTGAGACCTTGATGACTTTTTATGATCTTCCCTCTCTCTCTGCCTTTCTCACGAAACATTCTGCATAGACTGTCATCCAAGCTCTGATCTTATACTTTTTTATTATAGCTATCTAATAACATTTCTTTCAAAAAGAGAATATAGCAGCTTTTTGGAATATTTCAACTGTGTTGTAGGTGCGTTATATTTCTGATAGGGTGTTCATGGTGCAATATTGGCCCTTGAAATGCTGGTTCAACACTGTCGAAAATATATAACAGCATTCAAAAGATCTGTAGTATTTATGAGGGCACAGAAGGCCAATGTCTGCAGATTATGGTTATTTCTTGTTCTTGATTTAAAAAAAAAAAAGTTAAAACCCTTAGAAGTGGTTCTCTACAAACATTGTCTTTTACAGGTAGAACTGATATCATGCAAAGCTTCTGCAATGTTATTCCTCAGAAAAAGCCATAGAGTATATGCAGAACCATTGTGAAATATTTAAAATAAAATGTTTCAAAGCATTGTACATTCTGTAGTGAATAATTACGTTTGCTCAACATGACAGGAATAAAAACAAGTCCTCCTCTGTCTTCTGTGTATATGTTATATTTCGTTTGAAATATTTGTGCCTCACATTCATGCAAAATATAAGTTGGTCCCTATAGTGATGATTTGATCAAAACAGATGTTTATCTAAACCTAATCCTAAAACCAATAGCCAGTTAACAATAAATAATACCGCCCCAACCCCAGACAAACCTAGTTTTTTTTTTATTATGATTTTTCATATTTCGTATGTGGAAGTGACGTCAAAAAACTAAACAATGTTAGTTTAAAAGTCCTACATGAATAAATTTCTACAAAACTAAAAAAGTTTATTTTCATCGTATTTTGAAAGTAAAAACGTTTTAGTTTTTCATGTAAATAAAATCTACAGCAGTTTTTTTTTTTTTTTTTTTTTTTTTTTACATTTACGGGTTACTTGTAGTTAAAACTGAAAAAGATGAACACAACTACCTAATTAAACGTTTATTAACGTTTTTCAGAACTATTAAAAAGCTGAAACTTACTGTACGTGACGGTTGTCGCGCCGCGTTACTATCAGAGCGCGGGACAGTTGCGCGCGCTGAAGTGTCACTCATCGCGAGTTCGCTAATTTGAGTCACTGATTTCTGTCAGATTTCTTTGAGGGATAAACGCGAGGTAAAATTGATTTTATATGCATTTATTTACGTCTAAATAGTTATTTTACACTCTTACAGGGAACATGACATAATTGCAACAATAATTAAGTTCATTTGAAAAAGACCGCTAACATAGCTAACAAACAGCTAATTAAAATGTATCAAAATGTACGCTAACTATGCCAAATATAAAGATTTATCTAGACTTACAGATTGTTTAACGGTTATCTGGATGTATTTTATTGTAAACTTGGTTTTTTGTTAAGGAATTCCACAAAATGAAAGCTTTAGAGGACCAGGCTTTGGAGGATGAGTCGGGTTACCAAGAGGATGAGGTGATTTCCCTCAGAAAATCCATTTAAAGAAAATATTACTCTTTAAATTATAATTTATTTATACATTTGTTTTTTTTTATTTTTACTTGTTGAAAATTGTGTATGACAATGAAAAAAAAATCAATTTCCTGTAGGAATCATTTTTTCAAGACATCGAGCTCTTACAGAAACATGGAATCGTAAGTGATAATATTTCTGTGAAGTTTTTAAAGTCACGAAAATGTAATCATGAAGGTGGCTCTGATTCATATCTCTCTCTCAAGAACATGGCTGACATTAAGAAACTGAAGTCTGTTGGCATTTGTACCGTGAAAGGCATCCAGATGACCACACGCCGTGCTCTCTGTAACGTAAAGGGGCTGTCTGAGGCTAAAGTAGACAAAATAAAGGAAGCTGCTGGAAAATTGCTGGTAATTTGATGGGGCTTCCTGAAATTTATATAACTAATTTATTTGATGAAAAAGACTTATGCATTTATGTATTGTACGACCATTACATGAAGTCTTTTTACATGCAGGTATGTGGATTTCAGACAGCTTCTGAATACAGTATAAAAAGGAAGCAAGTGTTCCACATCACTACAGGCAGTCTGGAGTTTGAGTAAGAAATAACCTGTTTAGTAGCCCTAAAATGCCCCGCAAATGAACAAATCTTGATTCTGTGGTTATGATTTAACTGTTTAGCAAACTCCTTGGAGGAGGTGTGGAGAGTATGGCCATTACCGAGGCTTTTGGTGGTAGGGTGCTGTTATGATCACGAACCAGAAATATATGTTATGCATTTTCTGTCCAAAATGACACGTTTTTATAAACCGTTTCCCATGCCTCATTCAGAATTCAGAACTGGAAAGACTCAGCTCTCTCATACACTGTGTGGTAAGAGCAAAAAAGGATCTTGTGGAATTTAAGAGTCATTTTTAGATCACTGAAGTCACTCCATTTCTCTTTATCTTAAGTAACCGCTCAGCTTCCCGGTGAATATGGGTACACAGGAGGAAAGGTCATCTTTATCGATTCTGAAAACACTTTGTATCGTTTCTGCATTTGCTTGCCTTGTGTCGCATTCATTTTAATAAACCTGTTCAGTATGGAGAAGCCATATTGAACCTTTTCTCCTTAATAATTGGGACACCAGTCGGCCTGAGAGGCTAAAGGACATAGCTGACAGATTCAATGTGGATCATGAAGCTGTACTGGATAATGTGCTATATGCGCGTGCATATACAAGTAAGAACTTTCATTTCAGAACTTTTTAACTTAGTTTTGAAGTTTGATTTGAATCTTTATCAGCCTGTCTTTTTCATTTATAGGTGAGCATCAGATGGAACTGTTAGACTTTGTTGCAGCCAAGTTCCATGAAGAAGGAGGTGTCTTCAAGCTTCTGGTAAGGCAGAAGAATAACAGTTTCTGGGGTTTAAGGAAGTGATTTTCATCAACAATTCATTTATCGTAGATAATAGACTCGATCATGGCTCTTTTCCGGGTGGACTTCTCTGGAAGAGGTGAGCTGGCTGAGAGACAGCAGAAGCTTGCACAGATGCTCTCCAGACTGCAGAAGATCTCTGAAGGTCTGGAAAATAATCTCTATATGTATTGAGAATGAAAACCGCTTGTGTAATAAACAAGACAATGAAATTGATGGCAGTCATTCTTATCTTCAGTTAAGTAAAGCTCGTGATTTTAATATGTGAACTTTACTTTCATTAATTAGTAATATCTGTCATTTTTTGATTATAGAGTACAATGTTGCGGTGTTTGTCACCAACCAGATGACTGCAGATCCAGGAGCTGGAATGACGTAAGTAGGAACACACAGTAAAAAAAAAAAACAATTGGGGAAATGTTGAACTATTATTATTAAATATTATGATTTTAGATTTCAAGCAGATCCCAAAAAGCCCATTGGAGGACACATACTGGCACATGCCTCCACCACACGTATTAGCCTGAGGAAAGGACGTGCTGAATTGAGAATTGCCAAAATATTTGATAGGTAATTTCAAGATTTTCAAGTTTAACGTTAAGTCGGTGGTGTATGATTGTCTTTTAATTGCATCAACAAAACCCTCACTTTTCCACAGCCCAGAGATGCCGGAAAATGAGGCTACTTTTTCCATCACGGCTGGAGGAATAACAGATGCCAAAGACTAAGAAAACACGTCACACAGCATGTTACGAATTCCCCAATCCTTCAACGTCTCCATTGTGTTCAAGAAGGAATCTGTTCACAATTAAACCAGTTGTACCTATTTATTATTTACACGTGTATCTGTTACCTATCCGTTTATGCATTGGATCATACAGATCTGTTTATATATCGTGTAATTTTAATAGTACACGATTATTTGTTTATAATAAAAAAAGCTATTTTAATTCAATTAAAATGACACGAATCGGTTGAATAAAAACTGTCGCACATTAGTCACACGTTTAATGTTAATATTCGCCTTTTTGAACGTTGTACTTCTACCTTTACCGTAATCGCCTTAATTTGAAAAGCTGTCGATGTGGCTGTTATCACACATGGTCGCTGCTTTCACAGTCCACGTTTCTGCACTGCGCGCATGCAAGATCCAGGATCAGCTAACTAGCTACACGTCCGTGGTGTCGCATGAAGACTAGGCGCCCCATGCACCATTTCAGCACATTTGAGAGTTTCCCAATCCCTCGATTTGCCTGGAATAGATACTGAAAAAACAGCAGATTTGGTTTTGTACAAAAAAAACCCCGCCTCGTGGGTTATAGCGCAGCCCGCTAGAAACGTCGGCTATTCGAGTTAAAGCCACTATGGACTCGAGAGACACAGCCCCTGATTCGTGGGAACAGGAGGACGATGTTGAGGCCACGGCTGATACCGAGCTTCAGTCCGCCTTCACCGGGCTCAACGTGAACGCTCCGGAATTCGTACCGTCTTTTCTTTCCCGAGGTCCACCGGAAAACGCCACGTCTGATGGTAAACTGTCAACGTTAATAAACCGACTGACAGCGTTGATAAGGTCTGCCCATAAAAGGGCTTTTAGCTGAAAATGTTTATAGCAGGCTAGCCCGGAATATGGTATTGGTTATTTGAGCGCTGTTTTTCATTTCCGTGTAAAGATATTTTTTTTTATCGTACTTAGTCTATTGTACGCTACCTCTTTAAAAAAATGTTGATTTAGTGCACTTGAATACACATTGCTGATCTGTCATGAACTAGTACCCGGCTAGCCTTGCGTGGCCGGTTTAGCCGCAGACTTCACACCAGTATATTTCCTGTTTCATCCCCTTCATTGATTCTTCAAGTAGTAGTTAATATACGACACTAATGGTTTCTGTAATTAAAAAGCGTTACGCATAAATAAATAAGCAGCCTTTTGGTACCATTAAAATGATGTATATTTACATGAAACGAAGACCCTAGTTCTCATGTCAGCCCTCTGCGTTGTTGATGTCACATGACCAATTGTACGATTGTTAATGCTACAATAATAACAGGAAGATGGCTTGCTGTCAGTATTTGTCACTTCTGTCTGTTTCAGGTTATGTGATTTATTCTGTAAATTACAGGTGGTAAAGTTTACACCAACTTTGAGGAAATCAAGAAAATCGTAAATATTAGAGTCAGCCTTTTCTGTTTGTTTTCACCTGTTGGGAAAAAAAAAACAGCATATGCTGGTTAGGTATGTGTTGGAGCTGGGTGTCATTGTTACAATGTAATTATACATTTAAGTGCTGAGTAATATTAATGAACTGTATGGTCAGCGTTGGGATGGGGCTTTGGTTTATGTGTAATTTATTGCTATGTACATGTAACGTGTAGCAAAGACACCTTAAAATAAAGTGTTACCATTATGTTTATTGCACTTCCGTCACAATAGTGATTTAAACAATCGAACTGTCTTAACCCGAGTAACCTTAAAAACACATTTCTAGCATTACACTTAAACGTTATCTAGTCATTACCCCCCTGTGTCTCTGTCCACAGGCACCGATGCAGTGGCCAGTATGGAGATCTCAGAACCAGTGGGTATGTTCATGTTTTTTGGATAGCCGTGTGTCAAGCTAAACCGCTATTCTGCTTGGGTTTTGTGTTCTGATATAGTGTTGCACTGCCACTAATGCTGCTACATCAGCCATACAGAGGGCAACTCGGGCTTGTGACATCAGCACACATGCGCTCATATTACAGGCCTTATTTATCTCTGTACTTACACCTCCAGCCGCAACTACTGATCAGGAGAAGCATATGACAATGTTTCCATGAATGGAGCAGTGCTTGCTTATTTAGACTCGATTCCAGCTGTACGCTTTATGTAAAGCCTACGTTTTCGTACAGCTGCACAGTTTTATAAATCACTTGTTACCTTGCTTGTTCTCTGAATCTGTTAAAAGTAGACAGGACTGCTTTGTATGTGTTCAGTGACCTGTTTAATAGAACTGTCAAAACAATGAATGCATTTCTTAATTGTCTGTGGTTGTAGCTTGCTGAGCAAAAGGGTCTATTATGTTTTTTTAAATTGTTATGCAGCACAATATTTGTAATGGCAATTGTAATATCTTTTTCCTAGGTCTTTAAATCGCTTTAGTTTGCAGTTGTTTCTAACCTTTTTGACTTATAGACCTCCTTTTGTCCAATATGCTGATATATATTATTGGTACTTTAGTTTTAATGAAATCAATTAATAATTATCTATATTTATTGTACATAAGTATATTTAAATATTTTTTATTGATGTTTATTGAGGCCCTCTAGTGGACCCTAGTCCAATGCTTGAGAACCACAGACTTAGAAGTCAAATTTCTACCATCTTTTACTCACCTTCATGCTGTTTCACAATCATATAACTGCTTGTCGTTCTTTTAGATTCTTCAAAAAAGGATGCAAAAGCACCATACGTATATGCTTCAATGCATAGTCCATTCCACTTAATCAGTTGATCATTTTTTTACATTTAAAATAGTTTAAAATGTAAAAACACTGATAATTGATTTCTTCCCTTTTTTTAGCGCTCTTAAAGGGATACAACACTCAAAAATTGTCATCATTCACTCATGCCGATTCCAAACCTGTATATATTGTTTGTTCTCCATAACACAAAAGGAAGACATTTCGAAGAGCTTTGCAAAACCAAAACTGTAACTTGTTGACTTCCATTGAAAACCTTCCAAAAAAATCTTCATTGATGTTTTAGGGAGGAAATAATGTTGTAATTTTGGAATGACACGAGGGTGAGTAAATGATGACAACATTTTTATTTCTGTCCTGCATATGAACACTCAACTCACAAAAATTTCTTCTTTTGTGTTCCATGAAAAGTCATATGTGTTGTACACAAGTCATCATGAATGAGGAGTAAATGCTAACAAATTTGTAATTTTAGAGTAAATTATCTTGTGTCTTGCTTGTTTTTAGGAGGTCCTTAGATGCTTTCTTTAAACATTCCCAGAGATGTAGCTAAATGACATTATTTTACTAATCAGCTGACACAACTGAAATAGCAATTACAGTATTATTAAAGGGCCATGTTAGATAATGAATCATTTCAGTTGTTGGCTGTTTTACTGTGTTTTTTCTGTGTTAACATGGAGTCCTATGTCCATTGAATACAGTCATGTTCATGTGACTGTCTCCACAGCTGCAGTGGAGAATGGAGAGACAGATGCCGCCGCAGTGGAGACATGGGAGCAGAAAGGTGAGCCGGATGAGGAGGAACCGGGAGGTGGATCCTCAGCGGACACAGGATTTGGCGGGGATGAGGCGCAGGATGAAATGATGGAGGAGGATGAGGAAATGCCAACACCAAAGCTGCCTCCTCCTCCACCGGATGCCCCTAAGAAAGAACACGTGAATGTTGTGTTCATTGGACATGTGGGTATGTTAACAAGTTTATAATGCCATTTAGTATTAAAATATAAAATTATATATATATATATATATATATATATATATATATAGTATATTTTTTCAATGTGTGCTTTTCTAGTCATATATATATATATAATATATAATAAATATATATATATATATATATATATATATATATATATATATATATATATATATGTGTGTGTGTGTGTGTGTGTGTGTGTGTGTGTGTGTGTATTATTTTAAATATATTATTCAGTTGATTTATTGCCTGATTTATTTTTCTTTTGTACAGATGCAGGCAAGTCTACAATTGGTGGACAGATAATGTAAGTGAAAGATGATTCTGACTGACATAACTTTCTGTTATACATTATAATATATGATATAGCAAATGCATATTTAATTGTTTTTTATTAAGGTATCTAACTGGTATGGTGGAAAAACGAACGCTGGAGAAATATGAACGGGAGGCAAAAGAGAAGAACAGAGAGACTTGGTAAACAGACAGTCTTTTCACAATATACACTACTGACTATGTATTTATTTGACAAAAAATAAAGTAAAAATAGTAATATTGTAAAATCTTATTCAGTTTTAAAATAACTAATTCAGTTTGAAATCTAATTTCTGTCTGTGATGGCAAAGTTGAATTTTAAGCATCATTACTCCAGTCCTCCCTGTCACATGATCCTCCATGAATCATTTTAATATGCTGATTTGGTGCTCAATATTTGTTGCTAATATTGATACCATTTCGACTTCATGGAAGTTCAAAAGTAAAGCATTTACTTGAAATCTAGCCAATTTGGAACATTATCGTACATCATGTGACAAATGTGAAGTCTGGTTAAAAAGCTTTGTCTAAGATAAGAAAAACGTATGGCTTGGTCAAACTTAGATATCGATGTGAGCTTATCAAAGAGCCATGTCTTTTTGAATGAAATGTTTGCTCTCGTCATGCAGTCTGGGTTGAAATGACACCTCATACATCTGCTTGTCCTTGCAGGTATCTTTCCTGGGCTCTAGACACAAACCAAGAGGAAAGAGACAAGGGGAAAACTGTAGAAGTTGGAAGAGCCTACTTTGAAACTGAGAAAAAGCACTTTACTATTCTTGACGCCCCAGGCCATAAAAGCTTTGTACCCAACATGATTGGAGGGGCATCCCAAGCTGATTTGGCAGTGCTGGTGAGTTCCTCTTTTATTTTCCTCACAGCAGGACCTATTATTGCTTATAGCTTTGTAGCTAAGCTGTGAAATTCTTTGCCAAAGCAAACGCTATTCTATTGAACTGCCTATTTATTAAACAATCCTTAATAAAAATGTATCACAAAATGTTTCTAGATAGATATATAGACAGATTTATTGTCCAATTTAGATCTATTGAGGAATACATCATCAAGGAAACATCATTTTTATTTTCTTCAGGTCATCTCTGCCAGAAAGGGTGAGTTTGAGACCGGTTTTGAAAAGGGAGGTCAGACAAGAGAGCATGCCATGCTGGCTAAAACAGCTGGAGTGAAACATCTGATAGTCCTCATCAACAAAATGGACGACCCCACTGTGAACTGGAGTTTGGATAGGTGAATAAAATAGAGGTTGACTTCTTCACCTTTTTGTTCTCGTATCGATGTTGCCAGTTACTTATTTCACATTTTCTCACAGATACGAGGAATGTAAAGAGAAGTTAGTGCCATTTCTGAAGAAGGTGGGCTTTAATCCAAAGAAAGACATTCACTTCATGCCCTGCTCTGGCCTGACTGGAGCTAACCTGAAAGAATCTTCTGAGCTTTGCCCTTGGTACACGTAAGTACAGTATGTCATTTTCAGGCTACCATGAATTATATGAAATCAAATCAGAGTCACAATTTTTTTTTATAGGGGATTACCATTCATTCCACATCTGGACAGCCTGCCAAACTTCAACAGATCAAGTGATGGTCCCATCCGATTGCCTATTGTGGATAAATACAAGGTTAGCGAAAGATGGTATTGATATCTTGGCTTTAGATGTCAGGTTTAATGACCTGCTTTGCTAGAAGAGCTATACGCCCTAAGTATATCTCACTAAGTACATTTGCATAAGCAACATGCTCCTCAAGACCCCATCTGTTTCACTGAAATATTAAGAGTGTCTTACTGCTATTGTCTCAGTTTCTGCTGATGATTTCCAATTATTTTAATACCACAGCATGAGGGAGTGTTTTGGCAGGAAACTTTCTAGTATAATAGAAGGAGGAAATTGTTTTCTCAGCGGTTCTCTTACCATTGAGACTAAATGTGTGAGGTATTATGAAACCAATAAGCTAAACTAGGTTCTGTGTTCAGCACATGTAATGAGATTGAGTTCATTAAGTTAATTAAACCCTTGCTTAGTTGTCTTGCTAGAGCTAAAGGGTTTCCATCAGATTTAAGTGTCAGTAATTGGATAGAAAGATCTTCAAATTCGCTTTTGGCACACATATAGTTTTTTGGGTTGGTTGCTTTTGGCAACCAATTTAGTTTTTTCTCATAACAATGTTAAAATTAATAAAAAATAAAAATTCTGACTGATAAACCAACTCACACTCGTGGTTCGAAACTGTTTGACATTTGAGAGTCGTGACGGTTGGGTAATGTTCTGTAATGGTGAACTCAAACTACAAACTACTCAAACTACAACATGTATCTTTTTTTTTAAATGACTTGCTGTGATTTAATACCAAAGTAAGAAGATTAAAGTTATTAAATGTTCATTACATTTTCATATCTGTGTTTTTTAACTTTTTAACTTTAAGTGAGCGTTAAATGATGGCAAAAAAGGTGGCAGAAATTAAATATTTAATGTTGTCCTAAGGTGATCGATTAAAGAAAACTATAATGCTCCTTTATAATCTTTTGTTAAGGACATGGGCACCGTGGTGCTTGGAAAACTGGAGTCTGGAAGCATAGCGAAAGCACAACAACTTATTATGATGCCAAATAGGGTAAGACTGTACAAACCAATGCGATGTGTTGCCATCGCAACTGTTATCAATCTTAGCCATTTTCTCAAAATGTCTAAAACGTTGTTCTGGTTTTTCTGCTTTCAGCACACGGTGGAAGTGTTGAGCCTTCTCTCTGATGATGTGGAGACGGATTACGCTGGACCTGGTGAAAACCTGAAGCTCCGGCTCAAAGGCATCGAGGAGGAAGAGATTCTCCCAGGCTTTATCCTATGCAATGCTGAGAACCTCTGCCACTCAGGACGCACTTTTGATGCCCAGGTAAGGACTTCAACACTGACAGGGAAAACGTTTTTGTTTAGTTATTTCGTTTTGACATTTTTTTTCTTTGTTCTTGTTCACAGATCGTCATTATCGAACACAAATCCATAATATGCCCAGGTTACAATGCTGTATTACACATCCATACCTGCATAGAAGAAGTGCAGATAACAGTAAGTCATTCTGAGTGCATTTAGATATAAAAGGTGTAAAAACAAAAACAGAGCTTTATGGTTTGATAGGCTAAAATATATTCCTAATAACCTCCGCAATTAGGCATTAATCTGTCTGGTGGACAAGAAGACTGGAGAAAAAAGCAAGACTCGTCCACGCTTCGTCAAACAAGACCAAGTATGCATCGCCCGTCTTAGGGCCGCAGGAACTATCTGCTTAGAGACTTTTAAAGACTTCCCTCAAATGGGACGTTTCACCTTGAGAGACGAGGGTAAGACATTAAGAAAACGTGACAGATCAAACACTGTTTTCATCCCAATGACAGATATAATGTTCTATCTAAATACTAAAATTGAAGATTTTTATGTTGTCTTTTAGGCAAGACAATCGCAATTGGCAAGGTGCTTAAGTTGGTACCTGAGAAGGACTAAATGCAGATAGAAGGAGATCCCTGGTGCACTCTGGGATTGAGGAGGATGCAGTGATGTGTGCCTGCCAGATGTCCTCCAAACTGCTCCATCTTCCCACTGTGGATCAGTCTAAGAAAATTACTTTGGAAAAAGGACATTATCAAAGTGACAGTATCAATTTTAGGAAGAACATTAATATAGAAAGACAAGCTAAGTGTGACAGCTTTCTCATATTGAGAGCTCAGCTATGCCACTCATGTAGCCCAACTTTTAAAGCCAGTTTCTCTCCACTGGTACATATTCAATCTTAAAATGGATGCAATTTTCTTTTAAGGTATTGGCTTTTTAAGTTCATGATCAATATGAGAGAGGGAGTCTTGGTATCATCTGTTTTGAAAGGTTAATGCCATTACTGTGTCCCCCATTCAAACATAACGCTCACGTCACCCCCATTAGAATGCAGGGTCTCTGGTTGCATATCACTTTATAACAGCATCATTGGTGGTTAGAGACTTCTGACTGTTTCATTATGGCATGAAGGGGGTCCATACAGGGTCTAAGCTTGCCAGCACCCTTGCTCTTTACCTGACAAGTACTGCAAGAGTCGTGATTGTCAAGATCAGGCCGTACAAGAGGCCTTGGTCCTTCAAATAAAATGACACTTATGTAGAGATTTAATCATGCACAAGACAAATGGATGAATTTGTTACTGTGATGTCATTGCATAACAAATGACAAATGCACCCATGTGGTTAAAAAAAAAAAAAAAAAAAAAAAAAAAAACTTGTCACATCAGATGGTGTAAATTCTGTACACTCCTGTTGGGGATGTAAACATCAAACTTCCAAAAAATAAAACACTAAAATGACTTAAAATGGAGAACATTTGTGTTCAGTGTTCTGGAATTTATGTTGTAGATTAGCAATTCTAACTGAAAGGCCAAACGGGCACAATTTAAACAGAAAAATGGGGAAACGCTTTTATTCTAGATTTATTTATTTTAGGAAATTTTTTGTTGCCTACACTTAATTTTAGACCATTTAATTTGGAAACATCTGTATATTTCTAAACATCTGCAAGAAATTAAAATGTTGGTCTGTAATAATTTGAATAATACATAATTGTATAATTATGACATAATTATAATACATATATATATATTTTATATTACAAATATATATATATATATATATATATATATATATATATATATATATATATATATATTGTTCTTATATAAATGTATATAGTATGTCAGGGTTAAGCAAGAAGCAAGAAGTTACGGATTTAAATGTTGTGCAGCAGGGAAAGGAAATACTCATGATTGCTTCTTGAAGTGAAACATTCCATTTCCCCATATATTTTTCAAAATAAAAGTTCTTGTGACGTTTACTTGGGAAATACGCATGCGCTCTTGACTTTCTTCACACACGTGCAGCATGGAGTCCCCACGAGATGGATTGGAGCTCGATCGGTCTCAGGTAAACCAGAAATATTTGATGGTTTGCACCTACATATTTCTTTAATCATAGTAATTTTGTTATGTGCTTGTATGTTTACGTGTTGGAGGGAATCTTGTAAAATTCAAGTCACAAACTAGGCTGCGCTTTGGCTAACGGCCATAGCCAAGCACCCAATTCGCGAAGTATTTCACATGTAAATATGTTTACTTTGCTTTTGTTGTTTAATTAACGTATGTGCTTGATGCGTTTGCACTAGTTAAGCTGTAAAATTTGGTTTCTGTCTTTGTAAAATGTTTCATGTCTTTGGGTATTAGGGCGTAAGCTAACTTTTGGGTAAGCTAACTTACTACAGTTTGAAAGACATTTATTTTATTTAATAACATGTATTACAGGTAAATAAAGCTGCACAGGCATTACGGGCATATCTAAAGATGAACTCGTCCCAAAAGCTCTTTGAAAATGATGGCCAGGCCATCTCTCTACTGTTAACTCAATGGAAAATCCCTAGAAAGGAGCAAACCATTCGCATGTAAGTATTTCAGTGGGAAATATTATAATAGTTTGAATCCACAGCTTTAGAGAAACTTAAGATAATAATGCTAGTATTTTTTTGCTCTACAGTCCTTTACCCAATGGGCTGAGGACCGAATCAGGAGACGTGTGTCTTTTCACCAGAGATGAACCCAACATGACCTCAGAACAGACCGTGAGATTCTACAAAAAGTTACTTGCGTCGAAAGGGGTCAAAAATACCATAGAGGTATTGGATTTGGCTAATTGGTATAAAATAAGTAAACTTTTTATATGCACTTCAGCAAACCCTTTCCTTCTGTGTCTGTGCTGGTCATGGGTTAAAAAGTGCTAGAGTAATTCATAGTGTATCCAGACGAGTCTCCTCCTCTATTGGAGCTTGTCTCTACAAACTTTGAAACAATCATGACTTCCGAACAGGTCCACTTTATGTGACCGTGTATTATAAAATAAGGCGCCATCTTGAATGTTTACAGCTATGTTTTTGTTGTTAGGTGATTCCCTTCAAGGTGTTAAAAACTGAGTATAAGCCCTTTGAAGCCAAAAGGAGACTCCTGGGCAACTTTGATTTGTTTCTGTCAGACGCACGCATCCGCCGCCGTTTACCCGCGCACATCGGAAAGCATTTCTATGAAAGGAAGAAGTGAGTTTGTTTCTTACTCTAAATATATGTACAAGAACAAATATTGACAATGGTGTTTATTTATTTTTTTTGTTGTGACCACATCTTTCGTTTTGTAGAAAATCTGTTTTTTGTAGATTCTTGTAGTTTTATTTGGCTATCAGGGTTGTCAGTCATTGTAAATGGCATTGATTAAAGTTCTCTCTCTCTCTCAGGGCTCCTCTGTCGGTGGATCTAGAGTGTAATCAACTAGCCAGAGACATGGAGCGCCTCATTCAGGGCACAAGCCTATCTGTTTCAAATAAAGGCTCTTGTTGGTATGAACATTGTTTCTCTTCTTTTTTTTTTTTTTTTTTTGTAGTACACTGGGTTGAAGCAAATAGCATGAAAGGTTGAAGCACTACAGCAAACCATTTCCCGCTCCATCACAGCTGGAAGTGGGTTAAAACAGTGCAATAATAACTCATAGTGTATCCAGACGGGCGTCCGTATCTGTCGGATCTTGTCTCTACAGACTATGATACATAAGTATTTATTAACTTATTTATCCCCCTCCCCTCCCAAATGCTTTGACCTGATTGTGTGGTTTATCATTACAGCATGGTACGTGTAGCGCATTCTGGCATGACAGCAGATGAAATAGTTGAGAACGTGATGACAGCCGTTTCCACCATCTCCTCGAAGTTAGCATTGGTAAGAGTTTTCTTTTCGCAGTATCGCTCACTGTTCATTTTCTTTGCCTAATCTCGTTTTAAACAGGATAATGCACGTTTCTGTTCCTCAGGTTTTGACCTACAATCTGTACTTTTGTTTCAGACAGGAAAAAACATCAAAATCATCCATTTGAAGAGTCAGACCTCGGTCGCGCTGCCCATCTACACTTCTGATCTGAGTCACCTCGCGTTGGTGGAGGAGGCCAGGAATGAAGCCCGCGCCGCAAAGGTGAAGTTGCTTAACAAATGCAAAACAGATATGCGGCCAAAAATAGGTTTTTGCAAAATGAGAAGTCATTAGTTTTACCCTTTTAATTTTTTAGGGAGCTCAAAAGAGGAAGAGAGAAATGAAGAAAACAGAAGTGTCAAAGCTGAGAATTAAACAAACCGAGGAAGAGAAAGACAGCGAAGAAGAGGAAATTCCACAGCTGGTGCCTATCAAGATGCCAACCAAAAAACCAAAACAGATGGTCAGTGTCCATCCAACAAGGGACATATAACTGTTATATTTAAACAGCATTTGAACATAAAGGTGTTGTACGTGTGATGTTTTTTCTTAATTCATTTTTTGTTTTTGCAGACCATATCTAAAAAAGGACTGAAAAAAGTACAGAAGCCTGCTGCCGGCAAAGGAATAAAGAAAACTGTAAAAGACACAAAACTGAGGAAGAAAACACCAAAGGTCACCGCACGTGATCTAAAGAAAAAAGTAAAAAAAACTAATAAAATTAAATTGTAAATTGCTATCTCATCCTGTTAACAGTTTGTGGACATATATGGACAGAAATTTGTATTACGTGTTATAAGGTTCATGTGAGCATTTTTTATTTCTGATGCGTGTGAACAGTCAATTAAAAGATTTCTAAATCTGACAATCTTCTGCAACTTTTTAGTGAATTTATTTCGGTGAAATATGACTTTGGGTTTGTCAGCTTTGATAATACAATGTTCTGTGTTCAGATGTGGTCAGGGGACAAACACTGAAGGTGCTGTATTGTGTAGTATGTTGTATCCCGATGGGAGTTTATTACAGCCCAATGAGCTTGTAGCAGGAAAATAAAGAAACTCTAGAGCACCATCACCAGTCTTAAAAAGAAAAAAGCCAGATTATTCTGTCACAGCCAAATCTTCAAATTGATGGCATAAAGTTTGTGGGTGTAACATCTGAGGCTGAGATTGCTTTCTTTTATGGGGATTACATTCCATGAACTGTGTAATGATAGCTTTCATGAAGACTCTGCCCGTTATAGTAGTAACTACATTAAAGTGTTTTTTTCTTCAAAATTTCAAAGGAGAACCGGATGAACACTGGGCCAAACTGCACAGAAATTACTCAAAAGAATGATTCAGAAAGTTAAGATGACGTAAACTTGGGATTTATCTCAGAAATGCTCTTTTAAAATGAAACTTGGTCAGCTCATTGGTCATGCTCTTTGTCGGTAGGGATCATACAAAATTTGGAAAAAAAAACATCTCGTAGGTCACGTTTTTTACATTTGTCTTTTGCACTTTTGAACAGTTTAGGTGTTTATGGCTGCAGAATCCTTGAATCCTTTTTTTTTTAAACTTCTGAGCCATATTTATGACTCGTGTACATTCTCCTCTTTGTCTTCTTCCGGCTCTGCATTGCGCTTGCTGTACCTTTGGTGCTTGCAGCTATATTATATTACATGTATTTGAAGAGCTGGGTGTTGTGTTGGACCAGCTGCTCTTCTGTTTGTGCTGTTGTTTCTGGTATATGTTACATGGGTTTGGTTTGGGTTTATAATGGTAATCTTATTTAGTTGTTTTATGGAAATTCTGGTCTCCTATTTGGACTCATCTTTTTGAGACAAGCTTCATCGTTCTGTCATTCTGACGGTGTTACGTTTCCTGGATGTACATCCCAGGTTGATCCCAACGAAATCAACAGTCTTCTCAGGAACCAAATAGAAGGCAAGTAAAAAAAACAATTGCTATGCTACCAGTTAGTCCCAAAGACAGTGCATAGATATAGATATTGTTAAAGGAATAATGAAATCAGTTTTGGAACAACACGAAGCTGAATACATGACATGATTTTCATTTTTGTGTGAAAATTTCAGATTCCATTTTCCATTCAGAAAGCTATTTAGAAATAATTTAGAATTTAACTATACAGACCAGATCAAAGTGAGTTGATGTTTTATTTTGTATGTGCAAGTTTAGAATCGTCAAGATGCATACTATGGATCAGTGTGATTTAAGTGAAGATGTGACTGTTACAACTCCAGTTCGGGACCATGTATCAAGAGACCCTGGTTTTTGGACTTACTACCACAAACCCATCTTCGTCTTGATCGCTGGAGGGCTAGCGTTAGCTGCTGGTTTTGCGATAATCCTCAATTCTAGTGGAATATTTACTAGTAATTCTACAGACACGATGACCGTGGATGATGAAATGGGCCCATTGTGTCTTTCGGTTGGGCTGATGTTTGCTGTGCTCGGCGTAGTCTGGACATTGATCATAAAAGAAAATGTCAAACACAAAAGGCGGATGATCTAGAATTACAACAATGTCACGTGGAAATTCTCTATGTAATTATTACTAATGTCGAACATTTTTATTTTTACTTGTTGATGTACGATTGTTGTCATTTTGACTCGTGTGGGGTGTGTTTTGATGGTCGTTTATCTTCATGGTTGTGATCCTGATAAAGCACTCAGATAAAAGCATTACTTTATTGCTCAACATGAAGGTTTATTCACTGTAGCGTACTTTGAACATCATCTGTACAGCTGCGCGTCATGTTTCAAGCGATGTGTACTTTTAGCACTGTAGTTTCTGGACAGACGAGCTGCAGTCTAGTGATACAATTAAAAAAAAGGACACTAATTGATTGCGGATATGGAGATAAAGCATCCAGGAGTTGGTCGTTGTAAATGTGCGTTTTGGTTTGCTGTTTTTCATGACATTTTTGGACTTTTTGTCCTCCTGGTTGGTGTGTTTTGGGACATCTTTTTCCATGACTTTTTAATTTACGCCGGGGCTGTGATTATTTTCCTGAGTCTGATCTGGTGGGTGTTTTGGTACGCTGGTAACATTGAAGTGCCTCCTGAAGAGCTGGAGGACGACATTGCTCAATACAAACGCGCTAAAGGAATTTCAGGCGTTATGCGTAAAGTCTCCAGCAGTCTTTCCAATGGATTGAGGAATTCCTTCAGGAGAAGTGGAAGAATCAACGCTCAGGCTGAAGGCTCTCAGCCAAACAGCACGGCCAGGGCAGATCGACCTGTTGCTATTGCCATGAGCTCCTATCTGAATACACCACCTCCTGGAACGACCAACCATCTGAACCGAGATCCTTTAGTGATATAACGTACAGGTAACTGTTTTAAATGAATACTTAGCACTAAAACCAGTCATTTTCCATCTCATTATCTATAAGCATGATCTTTTATTTGAATGATCATGCAACGTGTGGGCTTGTTAATCATTTATAGCATTCTGGTCTTTAGGTGGGCCGCTATTGGCCAGGAGACACAATCAAATAAGACTTATCTATCTTCTGTACCACACGCAGCAAACTTTGCACAGCCTTCAGTGTCAGGCTCTGATTTGCCTTTTTATTCCCACAGTGCTCTGCAGAAAGACCCTCCTCTTCACAACTGCATTCATGCTGCCTAGAAATGAATTAATAGAAGCGCTTTAGAGATCATTAGGATCGTCAGTGTTTTTAGCTACATTTCTATATATATAATTGTTAATATATACATTTATATAAAAAAATATGTAGTTGAATCTACTTTTAATCCAATTGAACTAAAGCATGTTTGTATTATTTAATATAATACCCTTGTAAAATATACTTGATTTTTATTGTTTTCATGTTGTGTTTTCGTGCTTTTTGTATTGATATTTCATCACACTGTAAGCAGTGCTGGCTTTTATGTGTTTATAGCAATATCGGGAAAATATATTATTTGTCGTGTATACAGACTTTTGCAATTAAAATAATTTAAGAACATACATTTATCGGTCTGTTTTGATTTTATTTGAAAGGCCACTATTGAAAGCAATTGGCAAACTGTAAAAAAGGATGATTAACTGATTGAATAAAATGATAACATGAACTGTAAAAGACTTTGGTTAACAGGAAGATTCCATATATGAGAACAAATTTAATATTTATGTTTACAAAGTTTATAACGTTTACAGTAAAACTGTTAAATGTAAGATTTTCACAAGTAAAAAAATGACACATGGTATGTTAATGTTTTCTGTTTCTTGTTTTTTGCTATCATTTATGTATTTTAAGGTTTTATGCCGCAACGTATGTTTTTTTAATGTTTATTGCAAAATGTTGCTGTCAGTGTGTGATACAATGATGGTGTTTTGTGTTTATATACCTTGAATATATTAGTATTTACCCCAAGCTTGTGAAAAAGCTATATTTGGGATACTTACGTTTGATTCTGCATGTGTAATTATGGTGGTTGTTGTCAGTATGTTAAAGGTACAAAAAATTTAGTAGCATGTGGACTTTATAGGCTTAAATTGTAATATCCTAAAAATAAATAACAGTTTTACACTGTAAAATTAACAGGTTCTTTTGTAAATATGGACAGCTAAGTTCTGAGAGCTGCCGCTTTCATCTGTAAAACTTTTTTTTTTTTTAAATATTGAAACATTTTGTCACGAGAAAATGTGACTAAAATTTAAACTGATTCCAATGTGAGAGACAAAAGCGCTGATGGCTCAGGGACATCCCCTTTTTAAGACATATTTACATACTGTGGTATAATAAAAAGTTGGGTGCTGTGTAATTTCAGTGACTTTTATCACCTCAGGGGAAGATGCTTCTCTTTTTATTGCTGCTGTACGTTATTATTTATGCTGAGGGAAAATGTGCAAAGAACTATTATTACGATGGACTTCTTGAGGAATGTCAACATTGCTCCATTAGATGCAACTCTCCACCAATTACTTGCAAAAAATTTTGTACCTCAAGTAAGTATCGCTTTTATATCTAATTTAAAATATGTTCATTTTTATAACTAAGACTTGTGTGTGTGTGTGTGTGTGTGTGTATATTACATTTTACTGCCCTGATCAAGCTACATAACAATACTCACAATTTATTATATATTTAATTTAATATGTAATAATAGAACATTTCTTTCTCTCTCTCTCTCTCTCTACTTGAGGATATAAACTAATTTGTCTTCTGAAATACATGTGTTATATAAATGCGTAAAAATAGCTGTTTATGATTTTCTTTAGGGCAGTACAACATAAAGCCAAATGCAATTGTCATTATTAAGAATAGCAGTTTTAAAAATGCTTTTATTTAAATTAAATTATTTAAACTCTTGTTATTTCTGCAATTGTTCACTTATGGGTAGAACTGCATGATGAAGTCCACAATGTTTTATGATTTCAATCTCTTATTCAGTACCTCACTGTGTCCTTTTCAGTCCCAGAAAATGAAGTTGAAAAGAATCAAAATATCCGTTTAATTTTGATCGTGTTTTTTGTGTTCCTGGGAGCTTTCACAGTACTCACCATTATTCTGCAAGTTATACGCAGAAAATCCTGTAAGCCCATCATGAACAAAGGTATATTGCTGCAAGACTTTAATAGTTTTGTAGAAATATGTAGATAGTCGTATACATGCAATATAAATGTCATAATCATAGGACATGCATTTATTTTTAGTTTATTGTACTTGATGTTATGTGTGCCATTATTAAAACAAGTACATTATTTCATTTAATATGATTGATTTGTATGTCTAAATATGCTTAATCTAGCAGTCATTGTTTTTATGGTGACAATTATTGCGTGGGAAGCACATTTTTAAAAAGTCATTGAAATGTCACACAGTGATAGGTCAAGAACACAAGAACGACAGCGAGAGAGGCTCGAATGCCACAGAGCAATCTGAAGACACGGATGAAGCTACAACTTATTTGCCTGAAGGACTGAACCAGGATCACTACAACTCCAACCTGCCTCTTCCTTCCACCGAGGAAGGTACTACACTGCTGGTTACCACAAAGACTGTGCAAGCTTACCACTGCACACCTGTTATATAGAGGAGGAGATCACTGGAACTTTCACAACACTGCACATCATCTGGTGAAAGACAGTAGTGAGGATCATATCACCATTACTCTGTCACGACTGCAGGATGCAATAATAATGAACACAGTATGGTATCTGACTGTCAGAATGAGTATTTCAGCCTTATTTAGATGTAAGAATTATCTGCAATATTAGAATTGATAAAATATTAATTTTTTTTTACCATACTTTGTCCAAAAGGTCACCACTTTTATGCGTATTTTTGAATCAGTGCAAACCCAGTACACATTTATGCTGTATCTTTGTTAAATTAAAATGTGCTACTTCAATTATGAAGGCTTACAGTTTGTAAATATACTTAAATAAATAAATAAATGCATGACATTTATGTAATAAGTTCTTAAAAGAATAGTTCACCCATTTTTAGTCTGCCATCATTTACCCTTTTACCCCCTGCCCCCAAATTTTATCCTGTATTTACTGTCGCTGTATGACAAAAATGAACGTGAAGGTTAGGGAAGTTGTCTGTTCCCAGCATTCTGCCAAACGTTTCCTTTTGTGTTTCTCATAAGAAATAAAGTCATACAGGTTTGGAATTACACCAGGGTGAGTAAACGATGGCACAGTTTTCATGTTTGTGTGAAACGCGCCTTTAAATCAGATTTTAGACTACACCATTGACGTGAATTCGACTTCAAAATAGTTTTTTTGATAATTTTTGAAATTATTAGTCTGTGTAAGTTTGACGCACGTGACTATGGTGCTGTCACGTGACACCAAGGCAATGTCATGTGACTGAGACGAGCGCCGTGCAGTGGCGTTAGCTCCAGTTAGCACGATGATACAGTGTAACTCGGTAGAAACAGTCATCTCGTGATAAACAGTAAACCCTTACGATACTTTAGAAAACAGAGGATCCATAGTTGTGATGCATTAAACGGCTTTAAAAAGTGATAGTGTTGTCTAAGCTAGGCCTCGGCTGTACTGTAACGTTTAACTGCTCTGCAAATGAAACCATGGAGAACAACCCAGAATGTAAACAGTGTTGTTAAACATATTTTGGCCTTAATCTGATACTTTTGGGGACCTACACAACCGGGATTCATGTCGCTTGCTAAACAGTTTGATCTGGAATTTCAGAATGAACGGTGAGTTGTAAATCTGAGGTGATGGATTCACGCTCATGCGTGGTTTATTTAACGTTATATGCAGCACATTTATTGTTATCTAAATATTGTTTGTAAGGCAGCCAGAGGTTTCTAATCAATACGTCTGTGTCACTGTGTTGTGAATATGCAGAGCCTAAATGTCATGCATATTTAAAGAGCTAAATGACACGACCATTTAAAAATGCAATAAAATTTAACTTAAATTTTGATAACTTAAAAAGAGTAAATCTGATCGGGCTGTATACATATCTCAATATCTACAGCTGCTGTAACGACCTCATAATTTTGTTGTTTTGATGTTACTATGGTGGGCTTCATTCAGGGCAAATCAAAAGGCATGAAATTAATTACAGTATGTATAACATTATGGTGAAAGATTGATGGCATATATATATATATATATATATATATATATATATATATATATATATATATATATATATATATATATATATATATATTGTATATCTCTCTCTCTCTATTTATATATATATTAAGAAGAAACACATCAATATATTCAAACCGACACTGTCTACACCATTAAAAACAGCTTGTGCTTTTCTGTGCAGTCAATCGTTTGCCATATTGTTAATCATTGTTGTTAATTTCATGCTCTCTGGTTTTTATGTGTTTATTTTGAGTGTGTTTATGCTGTTAAAGGCGGTAAACTCAGCCAGTAATATTTCAGGACACTATACCTTACAGGCGCACAGCAGAATGACCTGAAAAGACAAAACTTGTTAGAGAGACTTCTTGATGCAGTTAAACAGGTAAGGTGACATTGAGTAGTTTCATGACTGCATGATAAATAATTTTTTCCCAGTGTTATCACAAAACATTTCCTCTTTGACAGTGCGGGCTTGGAACATGAAGAGAAGTGGTTTATAGGCTTTACAGCGGCTAATTATAACTCTAGAGAGACCAGGACAACTGCATCTGACATGATGTACAAACATTTTATCACATTTTATTTTGACAGTCCACTTTAGACATTCTATTAACTATGATATTTAGCAGACTAATTTTGTAATGACTGCTAGTCGACATGTAGTTGCAAAGTTCTAAAGTTGGCTATCAAAATTACCAATATGTTTATTCTTGACAGCAATTTTACACTTCAAATATTGTCAAAATGCTCAAATATCTGTTTATCAGCTGATGTTTTGCCTCTTTTTGTGGCTATTTTGCCTTTGCCTTTTTATGAACAAACACCCCAGCGCTCCATAATGCCCTGTTGAGCCAATGCCGTTTTATTTTGAATGCGGAAAACCTACATTTACCAGCTGTTGTATTTTGTATTTGTATTTAGTGAGTTTAGTGCTATTAGTCGAGCGGGTTATTAAATATTAATATTTATCTAGTTGACCATTAAGCTACGCCAGGGGTCTGTGGGAAAAAAAGCTATAAAATTAAATGCCATTTTCAACTGTTGGAATAACTTGTATTTTGAATTATACTATGGTTAGTTAAGGGGCGAACATGATTTTTTTTTTTTTGAATCAATTATTGTCTCCTCAGTGCCAAATTCGCTTTGGTGGCAGGAAGGAGATTGCCTCGGATTCCGATAGCAGGTGCCTATTTAGCCTCTTTATTTAGAAATCTGATTAATATAAATGGTTGGATTAAGCCAATGTGTGTTTTGGTGTTTGTAGAGTCATATGCCTGTGTGCCCAGTTTGAAGCGGTACTTCAACATGGCTTGAGGAAAAGTCGCGGTTTAGCCCTCACAGCAGCTGCCATTAAACATGCTGCTGGATTTAGCAGTAAAACTGAAGCAGGTACTGTAACTGATTCCATCAAATAACGGCCATCCGGACCCTCATTTTTTTTTTTTGCCAGTCATATTAATTGATGTTTGAACTTCAGAAAGAACACGCTTACTTTTTTTTTTTTTTTCTCCAAGCTTTTACTCATTGAACTCTTTGCTCTACTTAATGAGTTTGTCTTAGTTGGCACCCCTGAGACATTGCCAGAGAGATTTCCCTAGTAACAAAGAACACGTGGTGTTTTGGGTTGTCCATAGAGGAAACAGATGTTCATAAGTGCTCATACAGGAAAACCAGGTGCTGATACTGTTTATGAAACCAGATGGTTATGCGACAAACCTTGTAAAAAATGGCAAAAAAGAGAAACAAGGTTTTTCTGAGGTTAGTTTTTGCACCTGCTGTGGTTTTGAGCTGTTTAAAATTAACAACAGAACTAAGAGTGATACTATGAATCAATGCTGTGTAATTTTTAGCTTTTGCAGAGTAGAAAGTTGATTGTCACTCAGAAAGTTGTGGGGATTTTGAGTGATGTTCATTAAGCTTGAGTTTCTGTTGTAAATAATGTACTTGATGAACTCCACTCGAAACACACTTGATAAAATTCATAGCTGAATGAGTTCACAGGTGTATCTGTAGTTTTATCTACACAAAGTGTTCGCATCAAACTAGTTGTGACCAGTATTTAAAATGTATATCATAGTAAAAGCGATTTCATATGCTTGAAATCTTGTTGTTGACATTTTAGTGGGTTTCATCTATAAGTTAAGTTAAAAAATATAGGGTGTATTACAAGGCATAATAGATTTTTATAATGCATTATACATAAAGGTTTTAAATAAAGTGTTACCAATATTTCTTGGACCTCAAATATGCAAACTGGAAAGATTTCTTAAGGGTCACGTGACTGAAGTAAAGGCTGCTTGAATAAAGAATAAAGCTGGAAATAAATAATTATTATTTTTTTATTTAAAACTATAATAATGTTTCATAGTATTACAGTTTTTATTGTATTATTGATTAGAAAAAATGCCTTGGTGAGCGTGTGTGAATATTTTTGTGAAAACGGTCACATCTGAACCCACGACCTTTTGCAGCCCGGATATTTACCCACGAGTCCGCGACACCATGTATCCTGCAGTAATTAAATGTCAGAAGTATAACCTCCTGAGCCCCTTGCAACCCATTAGAAAAAGTGTCATACAGACAGCAGACCAAGTGAAATGCAACATTGTTTTGATCCAGACTCGCGCAGAAACCAGCGCCAGATTAAAAATATCTAAAATATCCAGAGGAGACTAAAACTGACATAATCCTAGAACTTTTGTATGTTTTTTTTTTGTGTGATTTTTATTTCCTACGTTCTGGTTAAACAGTTGCCTCCCTTTTTATACAACTTCTACAATATTTTCTATTGGAATTTTCTACCATGAGGAACTGAAAACATTAACATGCTGGTTCATACATGCATCTATTGTGTATTGCAGAGCTGACGTTCTGGTTTTTTGTGAAGGAGCACCTCAACCGGCATGAGTTGCAGCGTTTCTACTCTCTGCGGAATATCACGTCTGAGCAGGGCCGGGGCCGGGCATGGCTTCGTTGTGCCCTGAACGAACACTCGCTGGAGCGCTACCTTCACATGCTTCTGGCAGACCATGCCCGCCTTAGGTCGAGACACCCACCAGTCACGAATGTGGACGCGTTCTGTTATCGTGCCTTTCGTTGTTATTCTCTACAAATCAGTAAACATTCTTTAATCTGCCCCATATTTAGTGCCTTCTATGAAGACTGGGCTTTTGTCCTAGATGAGGAGAGAGCCAGTATGCTGCCCACCATGGCTGCCGGTAATATTTAAATGAGATATTTGCCAGTTGCTGTCTCGTAGCCGTGATTTGTAGTTATGCATCCTTCCTCCGCGCAAGTCTGAATTCAGTTTGTGTCAGCAGGGCTCAATTCCATACTGTTTGCCATCAACATCGACAACACGGACCTAAATGGCCAGGTCCGTGGAGGGCCATCTGTCTCCCACCTGCTGAAGGAGTCCACACAGGGCATGAGCAGTTTGTGGAAAGAGTCTACTCAAGGTGTCAGCACTCTTTTGCGTGAAATCGGTACCGCCACTGCAGTGGTTCCTGGTTTCATCCCTCGCTCAGATGCTCCATCAGACCCTCTGCCTGTCCTGCCCCGCAGCACTTCTGCAGGTACTTTTCACATACCGTAACAGAAATTCATACGAACTGTCAGAAATATGCAAACATTTTACTTTTAGGAATACGGCTTGTCTTTTGTAGCCGCAACCCCTGAAGGGACAATTATCTGTGCCTTAGAGCTGCATGTTTTATTTTAGAGTGTTAATATGTACCCTTAAGGACATGATATACTCTTTTTCGTGCTATGCTTGGGGGTGAAAGGAAGTTGTACCTGAAATACCTGAACTGTGCTGTACTGTCGTCTGCACCGTGTTTAGACGAATGCGTAAATATGTGCTGCACCCTTTCCTCTCAGTAACAAAATAAACACAAATGAGAGCAGTTAAAAAAGCATCTGATCATAGCGAAGTGGAAATGTTTTAATAAGCTCAGATGCATTCCATGACATAGACAGCTAGGATCCTTACACAATCAAGGCTCATCAGAAATCATCAAAAAAAAAATCCATGTGACATCAGTGGAAAACCACAATAACCACTTTATTCAACAATTTGCCTCCTCTGCATCACCCTGTAGTGCCATTTCTGAGAGTATCACATATGTAAGCAACGTATGTACACTTCCAAAATGGATCTGTAGGTGGAGGAGGATGGGACGGATTGTTAAATAAAGTCATTTTTCTTTGCGCACACAAAAAGCATGCTTGTAGCTAAAATTACGGTTGAACCACTGATGTCCCATGAATTCTTTGACGATGTTCTTGCTACGTTTCTGAGCCTTAATCGTGTTAGGATCCTTGCTATCTATGGAGGGTCAGAGAGGTACAAAAGGAGGGTGGGTAAATAATGATAGAATTTCTTTTTCGGGGGTGAACTATCGCTTTAGTTTGATCTAAGTAGTAATGTAATAAAATTCAGACATTAAAATTCTGTAAAAACCTTATTGATTATGTATATTTTGTACAGGCAAGTAGATTAAGCTAGAATATGAAAGCAAAACACCGAACTCTTAAGTGGATTGCTTTCATATTCGGGCCTCATCTGCTTCCTATGTAAACTATGCATCGGTAATCCAGATATTACTGAATTTCATATTAAAATATAATTTTTTAAAATATATTACTACAAATATATTAAATATATTAAGTGTTACTACAACATTTTGTTGCACGGTTTAATAACTGAAAATTGCAATGGAAGCTAAATATAGATTAACAAAAACATACATTTTATTTACATTTGTGTTTTTGGTTTGAGAGGTGATCTAAATATTTGCGGCAGTGAAACATGAAAAAAATGACTTTTGTTGCAGTTTTATAGATGTTTTGCCCTCCAGGTTTTCGAATTGGTCACGTGACTAAAAACTATGGATAGTGTTTTGTGTTTTTTTGAGGCTCTCCCTCATCCTTACGTTAGCTTTGAGGTGTCATTTAGTCACCCTAATATTATTCGCCTTTTAGATTCTGGATTAAGAAAAGAGCGAAGACGTAAAAAGAAGATCACAAACATCATCTCCTTTGATGATGACTTGGACGCGGGTGCAGAAGATGAGGACGAGGCTGGTGAGGACGTTGTGAGGAGTCTCAGGAAGAGTACGGTGGGTCATATGAGTTCTGAGGAGGCTCTGGACCCTCTGGACTCCACCTCTCCTGTTCATAACGGCCTGATTGAGTCTGGGATCGTGAGCTGGGCTGAAACACCCCCGCAGAACGGAGTACTGCCTGATACCAAGAGCATTGACAATGAGGAGGAGGAAGAGGACGATATTTATGGAAAGAGCAGGCCGAAACTGCCAGAAGAGGATCATGGGAATGGGGAGCAGTGAGTTTACTTGACAGTTTGCTTTATCTGTTAAAGGGATAGCTAGCCCTTTAATCAACACCAGAATGTAATGAGACGGAGGTTGTAATTAACTTGAATTGACATGAGCATTAATATTAACTTTACAATAAAACTATTGTTTAAAGTTATTTGGTTAATAGTTAATAGTTAATATTAACATTTAAGATGTCAATATCATTATTATCATCAAAACTAATTTTCACTGTATCAGCTTATTAGAATGATTTCTGTAAGATCATGTGGCAATGAAGATTAAAGTAACGGCTGACTTAAATGTCTGAGGAATAAATTACATTTTAACAGATGTTAAAATAAAACGTTTGTTTTAAACACTTATTGAGATGAATGTATTTTCCTGTGTTTCTGAACAAATTAACACAGCTGTTTTGAGCATGTGACATCTTTTAAAAGCACTTAAAAAAAGCTTACCTAGCCCAAACTTTTGAATGAGTGCACGCTTATATAGTTGTAACCTATGCATACTGTAATTACAAACAACTAACGTAACCTAAATCCTATAGCAAGCACATGTTGTTAATTAATATTACTTGTGGAATTACATTACAACAACGACTTATTATAATAAACTGTTCTGCTCTGCATAGGATGGTTGTTGGGAGTTTATCCAGTGTTTCCACATGGAGTCCAAGGCAAATCATCACCGACAATGACAACGACAACTCCCACATTCTCATACCTCTGGCCCCCAGCGAGCCCTACACACAACAAGGTCAGAACCTGACATGTTTTCACAATCTTGCCCACGTATTTGTGCCAGGCTTTTATTTGGCTTTTATTATTTTATTTGCTTTATATTTTGTACATTTCAAAACTTAAAATATAGCACTATGTAAATGTGTGTTATGTGTAGCTATGGCACTGGCATGGAGAAATCAGCTATTTTTGTGCTTA
The DNA here is from genome assembly GCF_018831695.1 of Puntigrus tetrazona. NCBI lineage: Eukaryota > Metazoa > Chordata > Actinopteri > Cypriniformes > Cyprinidae > Puntigrus > Puntigrus tetrazona. Next base: position 8,504,169 of record NC_056710.1, on the reverse strand, counting down.
CAGCTGGCAGTTCAGTTGAGAATGTTGAATTTCATGGACAGAAGGAGAGCTCAAGTCCACCAGCTGACGGCGAAAAACAAAGCCAGCTCCAGTTTAGGTATCTGATACAAAAGAACACATTTTTGTAAGATTTCTATTAGTGAATTTCTTCTTTGAAGGCCGATGCTTATTAACTTTTGCTGTCTCAGCATGGAGCCAGACTTGCCAGCACAAACTGTGACCAGTGTTTTGCCGACCCCTGGCCTTCCCGAATCCATGACCGTCGGTGAGTTGAGCCAAAATAAACCCTGTCTTTGTTCATCTTTGTTCAAAGACCTTCTTCTGGTTTTTTTATTTTGTTTTTGAAGGTTATACCCTTACAGGAACAAAATTGATACCAAATTTAAAGGAATAGTTCACCCAAAAATAGATGACAGTAATTCATTTTTTTTGTTTAACTATATATATTTACCTCATGTTGTTTCAAACCTCTATGCTGTGTTTCTGTGGAACACAGTTTGAAGATGTTCACACAGCTCTTTTCAATACAGTGGCCAAGCTTTAAAAATGTAAAGGGAAATATCAGATTTCTTTTTATTTGAAAAATGATCTGCAAAATGTTTGTATTTGCAAATGATCAAAAGTGAGAATAGACATTTACATGGTAAGGAAACATTGCTGTTTCACATATATAATTTTTTTTTGTTAACTTTCTATTTCTCAGATTCAGTAAATCAGCATACTAGATTTCTAAAGACTGATGTAACACTGGCTACTGAAAAGTATATATATATATAATTTGTTCAAATGATTGAGATTTGATCCCAAAAGTTTTATTAGTTTATTTATTTTTGTGTGTCAACAAGCCACTTTTGTTGGAGTTTTAACAGCCTGTGGTCACTGGTCGCTGTGAACTTTGAAAGAAATGCAGCAGACTGTTTATAAACAACATGAAGGTTAATAAGTGCTGATAGAATCATTCTTTTAAATTTGAGTAACATTGAACCGTTCCTTTTAAAACTACACTTTTTGTGTATTTGAGCTTCATTTAAAGCATTTAGGTCTTTGAGGATTTGGTCTGTGGACAGATGGCATCATTGAGGTAATTTGCCTTGACTACAGCTCTGTTGTCTAGTGGTTTGGTGCAGATGTGATGCCGTTTTAATCATCGTTTAAATATTGGCCATATGACTTTGCCTTTGAAAACATGACTTTGAAACAGGAACGATGGTGATCTAACAACTTTCAGTTTTCATGCTGCTTAGACATGCTATGCTTGTAAGGACAGACATAATTTTGAACTTAAGTAGGATTTCTATTCCTGCATACTTCCTCTTTCCAGGTGAGGGCACTGTTGTTTCAGTGTGAAATACTCTCACGTTGTTCCTCTTTCTCTCTCTGTCTTTTGTCTGGACATAACTCTATGATGGGGCTGGAGGTGACTGATCCAGTTATACTTCAGCTTTCAAAAGTAAAAAAGGAGAAAAGATGAAAGCAAGAAAATGCAGGGTGCCCAAATCTTCTTGTGCTCTCAGACATGAGTAAAATTCAATTTCAGATCAAACACGGCTTTCTCTATATGCCTTAATAACCTATTAACTGCTATGTAATTATGCATACAACGAACATTACCTTTAAGACATGAAAATGCTGTTTTATCCTTAGTTTCGTTTTTATGAGCTATAAAGTAGACAGCTTTTTGACCTGTATTATTATATGTATGTTCATTTATATGCTGTTTATGTGGTAATTTTAAGGTATTTTGCACAAGTTTATTATGCAGAAACAACTATAAGTAAGCCATTCTTAAAAGGATACTCCACTTAAAAATTATAATAGTTGTTTTAGATAAGGTAATAGATTTTACCTGAATTTCTATCTTCCTGCAAAATACAAAAGAAGGTATTTTTAGAACCCCCCCCAATTCAGTAGAAGTCAGTTGTAACCAGAATGGTCTGAAAAAATGTCATCTTTTAATTTGCACACAAGAAGAAAAGTCATAATTGTTTGTAATGATGGAATTTACATTGAATTAACTGATTGCAATACCTTTTTGCTTATAACCAGGGGTGTATTGATAGTACAATGCATGATCTATCAAGGTACATAATTTTTAAAATTCATACAAATAAGGATGATTTTACCAGTGTGAAAAAATAAAATAAATAAAAATAAAAAATAAATAAAAATATATATATATATATATATATATATATATATATATATATATATATATATATATATATATATATGTAGTATAATATTGTAGCTCATAATAATGCAATTATAATAAAACTTTTTAAATGTATTTAATTAGTGACTGTCTAAAATTATTCTGTATTTTCAACAGGGTAGCAAAGGGGCATTTCTGGAAACTTAGCAAAAATATCCGAAACTTTTAAAAAAATCCTGGAAAGTGTCTGAAGTATACCGGAATTTTGTGCATCTTTGAAAACCCTATTTTTCAGCTAAGCATAATCATTATTTTTCTGTTTTGTTGTTATTATTACCCTGTGCATCGGGCATTAGGACCAAGACCAAGCTTGTTCTGGTCCACCAATTTTAGCATTTTTACGAATAGCGCTCTCTACAAACTTTATCATATGTCTTCTTGTATCATTAGAGTAACCCTTTTTGTGAGATCAGGATCGATTGAGATCAGCATGTGTATCGAACCGAATGGTGCCATAAGTGTATAGTTACGCTCCTTCTTGTAACTCAAAGCTGCAGGTTCAATCCCAAGCAGGGGTGACCCCATTGCGCTTTTATGCAGACACTTAATCCTAGGTTACTCCAGAGGGAATCTCCATGCAGATAATGCACCGTAAATAGCCTTTGATGAAAAGCCCGTGCTAAATGTGAACCAGTGCCAGGTGTCTCAGTCTGCTGTCTGTGAACCTTGCTTTCTGGGAAGGAAGTCAAAGCTTCGCCTCCTGTACTTGCCTGCTTCCTCTAAGGATTACAAACATACTTGGATCATCTCACACTGGTGTGTTTCTCCTCCTCCAGATGAGGGGCTCTGGGAGAGGGAATGGGCTCTTCTGCAAGAATTCTCCTCCAGATCTTTCACACACACTTCTTTGCTGCTGTGTAGCGTGACAAGTGCATAGTGCAGCACGTATTTACAATCCCTTGTGTGCATGAAAAGGTCTTATCAACAGATTTGTTTTGTAAATTTTATTTTCTATATACTTTCGTAGTCAGACAGTGCCTAATAAGCACACGGGGCAAAGTCTTTATTAGAAAACATGTACATAACGCTCTAAAGTAATTGATTCATTGAATATTAGCATATTATCTCAGCGTCTTTGCTGACTACTTACAATTAGGGATTGCTGTTAATTTGGTGATGATGTTAAAGATTTAGCTTATAAAGACAGGAAGCCAGTTTCACTCACCTTTTTGGTCTCGCGCATACGACAAATAAAAAAGCATTTTAAAGCAGCTCGTAGGCAGTGTGTAATATTGGAGTCCCTTTAAGGCAAGTCACTTCACTCCGTGGCCATCTTTGTAATGCATCTCGCACAGCTATTTAAGTCATGCTAGTACAGCTACTATCTTTTTGAATAGGGAAACTTCAAATTCTGCAAAGCTGTTCACTCGAACTTCTAGACTGCACCAGATAGCGATTGGCTGATTTATTTAGAAGGTTGTACTATTCCACCATGTTGCGGCTGAAACTCTCTCTCATTTGAATGCAATATTATTACAGCAACTCTGCATACCTACAGTTTTTGGCAATGTTAGCAATAGTGCTCATTTGTATGAACATTCTGTTGAGGGCATCAAAGGTTTCAGCTGACATGTTTTTCGCAGCACAAACAGAGACGCCGACAAAAAGGCAAAGCAAAAAAACAGACTGCAGCTTTAATTAAACACTCTTTGAAGATTTAATGTACATTTTTATTATTATCATATGTGTCTTAAGACATTGGGGGTATATTTGTAGCAGTAGCCAAAAATACATTGTATAGGTCAAAACTATAGATTTTTCTTTGCTAAAAATAATTGGGATATTAAGTAAAGATCACGTTTCATGAAGATATTATGTAAGTTTCCTACCGTAAATATATTAAAACATAATTTTTGATTTGTGATATGCATTGCTAAGAGCTTCATTTGGACAACTTTAAAAGCGATCTTGTCAGTATTTAGATTTTTTTTACACTCTCAAAAAACATGCGTCAATGGAAAGCTTATCAAAAAAAATGTCCACTTATAACTGGTTTTGTGGTCCAGGGTCTCACATTATTTTTTCAAAAAAGTTAAATGTTCCCAGTAGTTTAAAGAAATTGGTTCAAAGACCTGCGGAAGTGTACTGGGATTGTCCTCAACTACTGAAATAATGGTTTTGTGAAAACACTGCACATGACCTAAAATTGAGCATAAAGCTTTGTTCAATGGTAAAGAAGCTGAGGTTGCCATCTGCTCTTTTAATAACGTGCTTTGGCTCCAGCGGGAAATTAAATTGTACCATTTCAGTCAGCAATGAGGGCCCTTACTCACCCCTGGAGATCTTTTTCAATGGTTTTAATTATTTATTTACTTATTACTTTAATTATGGGTACACATTATGGTAAATATTATTATGATTAATATTATTATTTTAGCGTTTGTTACTGAATTTATATATGTTTTTTTTTTTTTTTTGCCATTGGGTTTATTTCTTTCTCAAGGGTTGAAGTTAGATTTTGTTAAGAGGTGTAATTTCAAATTTTCAGGAGTTGCTTTTTGCCTCAGGATGGTTTCTTTAATTTACTCATTCATTTGGGACAATATTTTGCATTCTACCACTGAATGTATTTTTGTAATCTAATTTCTATCCCTTTTTCAACAACCCCATGTCCTCAGTGTATAACTTGGCCGGATTTATTACAGTAACCAGACTGGAAAAAAAGACTCCCTAAAACAAATGTTGTCCTTTTGTTGTAACCGTTTTCTGGAATTAGTTTTTGAAAGGGACATTGCACATAAGTGAAGCGGTTTCTGACTACGCCTATGGCTGCCAAATTGATCTCTGGTGGTCTGATAAGCTTTTTCTCTTAGAGAGACAGTAATTGAGCTATATCGCTGTTCAAAGGTACCAGTGTTGTTGTTCTTCAAAAAAATAACAAAGAAATCTTTGACTTTCTTTTGCCGAAAGTACTTTAAGCTTGTTAAATGTGGCTCAGACCAGCCAGGTTTATATAGATGGCTCCGTCCAAGTCTGCGGTTCCTCTGAGATTCATTAAATGATAATGGACTGATAGGAGCGTTCAGACTTTGTCTTTCGGAGCAGTGTTGTTGGGGTTATCTAGGTTACCCAGTGCCAGGTTATCCAGCTTTCAGAGTGCAACAACAAAGAAACTGACTCCCTCTCTCCTTTTCACTCGCCATTCTGGATTTAGACCATACTGAGTGTTGCGGGTTTTTTTTTTCTCCATAGTGTTTTGAAGTGCTATAATAATGCTTCGCAGTCACAGCTTTATGTTTCACTCGGATTTTTCACAGGCTAATGTGTTTTGAGACAAAATCTGCAGAGGCTCCCCTCACGGCTGTGTTATAAATGCCTTACCCTTTCACGTCACCTTCATTTTAAAGAAATTAATGTCGGGCTGGTATTTTAAGCCTCGCATAGTTCTCTTTATTAGTTCTGTGGTGCTACACAAATGAAAATGTCAGCGGTATAAAACGGTAACCCTTATTGAAAGAATGAAGACAGGTGTGGGACATTAAATCCCACTGAGATATTGGGTCTTATTGTTCAGAAGTCATGTTTTTTTTTTCTCAGTCGGGTGAGGACAAAAGCCATTGTTCATTTTGAGCAGGTTTTGATACCCTTATAACATTGATTTTTTTTTTCTTCTCCTTAGCTGAACTGCGGCAAGCCATTGTGGCCATGATGAACAGGAAAGATGAACTCAATGAACAGAACATGTAAGATTTTACTGACTGCATTGATCATTAAGGACAGACATTGTTTGGTAATGACATATGAACCTAACACATTTGTGTGGAAATCTGTTATTAAAAAATTATATTATTTTTTTTATCAGAAATTGTTGCATATCCTGCTTCGTCCTGTTTTGGCTTGGGTATCCAACATAAATGTTATTTAGATCCTTGCACTAAAATGCAAATTATTTTAGGAATTGAAGTGTACTTTTTATTAGTTGATATCAATATTTTTTTTATGCAATATGCTTAAAATATTGCTGAAGTAACAAAACCTGTTTTTTAAATGTTTTTAAAATTTTTGGGGTCAGTAAGTTTTGGTAAAATGTGAAATTAGAATATGAACTATTTCAACTTTTTTTTTATAATAATAATAATAATAATAATAATAATAAATCTTTCTTGAGTGAAATATAAGCATATTAGAATGGTTTCTGTAATAACAATTTTGTTATTGTAATATTGCTGTTTTTTCCTGTAGTTTTTAATCAAATAAATGCAGGGTTAGTAAGATGATGTCCAGAAAATTGCAAACCACAAATAGAAAACAACTGGCAATGTGATTTAAATATATACAATTCCATTTTAACTGACCGTTTTGTTGAAGAAAAAAAAAACCACCTTGAGTTTCAGTGAGTGTCAGGCCTTTGTTGTACCCTATTTGCGAAAAGTACCATGATGTGCACATTCAATAATGTGCAGCTGGGTAATTATCATGTGCACTTGTAGTCATTAAAGACAGCTAAGGAAAATTGGGTCAAGTGTGTGTGTGTGTGTGTGTGACTTACTGTTGTTATACTCTTTGGCACAGGTCTCTGCGCAGTCTCCTGGATGGAGAGATGGAGCACTCTGCTGGGCTCAGGCAGGAGGTGGACAGCTTGAAGAAGAGACTGGCTGAGCTAGAGGAGAGACATGCAGCCAAAGTCCAAGCTCTCATGAGGTAAAGTCACTAGAGACTTCAACCGAACGGTAGTCTGACATTGAACGACTATCAGCTTAAACTCTGCAAAGTCCGCATAGCATTTTAAGCCAAACACCGCCTACTTAGACAGACTGTGATTTATCTCATCTATGGCTGATCTAAACTACATGTTACACTCTATACTGTAGTTTTTTTAGTTTAGGGGTGAGTATTTGAAATTGGTCGCACCAAAGCAATCGAAACGTGTGTTTATTTCGAGGTCTGATTTTCCCTCCCACTTGACTTGCTACTTGCAACAAAATATTCAAAATTAAATCAAGTTTTGAGGTTTGCAATACAACAGTATATGAGGACATGTGTCACTTTGTTTTGATTTATGTATGTTCGGTTTTTGAATTTTGAATGATGTATCGTGATCATAATGAAAGAGCAGTTAGAGAAGTTTGGAATATGTTGAAATTATTAAAAATCCGTACTGATTCAAATATTTGGGTTTAGGCTTTGTTTTGCTTCCTGAGGTTGCATTTATTTGAAGAAAAATACAGTAAAAACATTTTAAAATGTAATTTAGCTGAACCACTAATGGACAATCAATGATGAGCCATTTCTCCAGTGTCACATGATTGTTAATAAATCACAAACTCATTACAGAGAGAAAGATATATATATATATATATATATATATATTACAGCTATTAATATTAGTTAATAGTATTTATACATTTTATCACATTTTTCAAATTCTTTCTTTATGGCTAAATCAAGTGATATTATTTTAGTGTTTTGGTCTTGTAAGTAAGGCCCTTTGTTGAAGCATTTTTGAAACATCGGTCTGTTGTCGTGACTAACCAAAGAACGCAGTTATTTACAATAAGATGATCAGAAACCATTAAGCTTTTTACATGATCACTTCAAGTATTAGCATCATCAAATCGATTGCCACTACTTAAGTAAAACACGGTTTCCTAATGTCATGATGCTTCCCGTCTGAGAGTCTTGCAAACTCGAATGTTAAGAGTCCAGTCAGTTTTTCTGTCTCAAACCTAATCTGTACCTGTCAATAGAGACTAAAAATAAGGTATGGAAGCGCTCAGAGGAAGCACCTATGAGCCGTGCTCTTGGGTTTAGCTCCATTGATTCCGCCTAACTCAGTGGGCAGTATTTAAGAAGCAGGATCCATACAGCAAGAGGCCAAAATGCTCACACACTCGCGCTCAGTCTCCTGTCAACACAAAGCTCTCCCACGCCGTCACGTCCAGGTTCGGCCTGCCGAGCAGAAACAGACAAAGGCATGGTTGTGGCAGCGTCTGACACTCAGAATAATACTTCAACGAACGCCGCGGAGCTGCCAGGGTTTTTGTCTTCCTGAAGTGCTGCTGCATTATTGGGAGAGACATCTTGCTTTTGTGAGCATTTCATCAGCTCTAATGTAGTGGTTCCTCAGGGGGATAATGTGGGGAGTGAATGAACAAATTAATTTAGCTCAGTAGGAGGACAGCGGCCGAGAGCAGGAGGCAGGCTTGTCAGTATGACGCTGTGTCAAAGAGAGGATTATGGGGGAGAAAACCACAGTCGGTATCATGCTGGTGACATCTGCACCGTGTCTGGATGGTGCATCCCTCCGCTTGCTCTTCATCAGCCTGTTTAGACAAACTGACACAGGGTTGGTCTTGTTTACAAATCAGTTTAATAATCTATTTGAAGGGGCCTCCAGCCAGCCCTTTTGTATTTAACGTTGCGTTTAGTCTTGGAGAATGTTCTCTTCTGATTGGCATTGGATTGTATTTGACCTCTGTTTTGGCTCGGTAATCGTCACATTTTGTAACACTTAAGATAATAGCAGCTGCTGCATAATGCCGGTGCTGTGTTTGACATTTTATTTACCTGTAGCCTTAGGGAGATGGAAATGGGTTCTGGGAAGGGCATTTAGACTGCTGTCATGCATAGTCATGTCTAGAAAGCATTTGTAGTGCTGAAGGAGCATCTGTGGATTTTTGCATTCAGCATTATTTATTTTCAATTGGTGAGGCACCACGTAGGCTACCTATAGAACAGGGATTCCCAAACTACTAATTTAGTGAGGGTTTTATTTTACAATTACTAATGTTTTTTTTTGTGGGGGGGGTTTGTTACTGTGATTAAAAATATTTTTATTTGAATAAGATTATAAGGAACACTTTTATTTGGAAATTAATGATTTATTGTTTTATTGATTTAATTTATTTATAGTTTGTGGACAATTTTTAAGATATAAAATATAAAAAATAAATATGATATATAATTTCTTGGTTGGCTGAATATTTTAATTAAACAATGTTATGCAAATTATATATTGTCTTTAGGATTATACGACTATTTGTTCATCTCTGATTTTATAGTTTGTGCATCGGGAACTTAAATAAGCCAAAATGTATAATAAATAAATAATTATCGAATGTAGAGGCTATATTGTAGTATTTGTAGCATGAATGAATTTAAGTTACTGTTCTGTGGAACATTCTGCCGTGTTCATAAAGAAATGCATATAAAACTACAAATCTAATTTTAGAAAATGCATTATTGAGTTGTATGAATAATAGGCAGTATGGTTCTGTGAAACTTTGAGTTCTGTAACCAGGGAGATTGTATAGCAAATCCTTTTTAATAGTCTTTCTGTGATCCAATTTCACTAATAGAGTTCCATTTAGGGAATTCATCTAGGAAGAGGTTTTTAAAAGAAACTTTTCCCTTCTGTGTGTGTACATCAGCACATGTATGGAGCACATGGTGTAAGTTATGGTATATGTTAATTTTATCTCACAGGTGTGTTTGAGTTAAATAGTTTAATTTAACCTATTGTTACAGTGAGAAAATGCTGACCTGGTTTATTGAGAACATTGACCTTTTTGTGATATGGATAAATGATTCATACAAGCGCATTAATTCTAGACCTTTTAGACTAATGCAGCTATTACTTTGGAGAGAATGACATTATGTGTCTATTCGAGGTGGCGCTCATTAAGTATAGCGCTATATGACCCATAAGCCCTTCAGAGGGACATCAGCGGTCTTTCTCTTGTGCTGGATGTTAGACTCTTAATACGAATCCACTAGCATGTGTTCGTACCGTGGCTTTCTCTGCAGGGGCAATGGAAAAGATCAATGTGGCACACCTGACTTACCGAGTCCTCCCCACAGAGAAGCTGTCTCTTATTAACTTTAATTAAATCGCCGCGGAATCGCACGCAGCTCGCCGGTGCGAAAAACGGCCGAGTCCCCTCCTTTGAGAGCCTGCCAGACGCCTTCGGATCTCCTTCATTCTCTCCGTTTATTGAAGGGTATAAAATGGGCAGTGATAAGCGAGTTACAAAGGGCGTCCTGGAGGAATAGGAAGCAATGTTTTTCACAGTAACACAACCTGGATTGATTCTGATTGATTTTCCCAAACCAGCGGTAACAAGGCTTGTAAGCAAGCACGCGTACACACACACGCACACACCTCGCTCCCCAGAACAGCCTTATTAAACTTTGTGTAAAGCAGTTCCTGGAATTGAATTCAGTGGGGGGCTTGCTGTGGGAGTCTCTCACGCGTACTGCACATACATCTTGAATGTCTGGATAGTGTTTAATGTCACTGAAGATGCAGGCTGTTATTACAAATAGTGGTGGATTTTAATAGGGGCTGGGATTTAATGGCAGTTGATCATATGAAGCGCAGTTAAAGGGACAGTTCACCAAAAAATGGAAAAACTGTCGTTAATTACTTGCCCTCATGTTGTTTCAAACCTGTAAGAGCTTTGTTAATCTTCAGAACACGCATCAATATATTTTAGATGAAATCTGAGAGTTAAAGAGCCACGTAATTACCCCTTTCAGGACGTCAGTAAAATAGTCCATGTGCCACTAATTTTCCGAAGCTACAATAATACTTTTTGTGCCCTGACGCAGAAGATGGTGTTTTGCTCGGTAGTCATTTATTTATTTGTTTACTTTAATCCGTCATCAGATGTTGTTGTCATAATATGTTGCTACGGGTTGTGTCTTGCTTTGGGCTTGAATGACAGGACATTCTGCCGCAGCAGGCTTTTTGCTTTCTGACCTTAAAGAGGTTGTTCACTCTATTTTTTATTTTATTTTTTCCTAGGTTTGATTGTGTTTATGGGGTGTAGTCTAACATGTGTTAATGCTTTGTTAAAAAAAAAAAACCCACGCGTTGTTTGTGACATAATTTACCTTTATCCTACACTGGTCTGTCCCTTCTCCAATTAACGCTCTAATGATTTTCTGCTTTAATGAAGCTCTCCTAGACAATGGGCTCTTAGACAAAGCACTACACTAGTAGTGAACCACTACTTAAGAACATTAATTTTGAAATTTGTGAATCCTTTAGAATCATTAGAAGGCAGATTTATGTTTCCTATGTAAATAGATTTTTTTTTTCATGCAGTTCTAGTTTTAACGGCTTGGCAACAACTCCTTTAATTTCCTTTTTATCTACCATGTCTATTTGTATATATGTATGTATACATACACAGTATAGACACTGTAGTAATTGCTATTTTTATTTCTAATTGTATTTTTTTTTTTGAGCATTAAACCCCATGGCCATAAACTCTCTACTAATCCCTGTATAAATTGGATTTATTTGAATAACCTAATTATGCTTGAACTGTGCACTAAGCACTATAAAAATACAAGTGTACTCAATATTCAATGACTTGGATCAGATTGCGGGTGCAAAAATCCTGATCCGGACATTCCTAATAAAAATTTAAAATATATATTTTTTAATCATTTATTAATAATTGCAGATCATGATGAAACTTAAAACAACTTTTAATTAAAAATGTAATCCATGTCAATGTAATCATATTTTAATTAATAGCACGCTAAGCTTTGACTTTATTCATTGTAAAATAATTTAACATGATGTTTCTCTTTTTTTTATATAAGAAATAGCTTCCTTTTGAACTCACCAGTTTCTATGCACATTTCATCTCTTCTATCACTTTTTTTTATACTGTTTTAGAGAAAATGAGGTTCTGAAGGTCCAGCTGAAGAAGTATGTTGGAGCTGTCCAAATGCTGAAAAGGGAAGGCAGCCAAGGCAGTGAAGGTAAGGCAGTGTTCGCATACTACAGCATGTTTAACGAAATGTGGCCACCTTGCAGCCTTTTTTATATACTTGGTGTACTTTTTTACTTTTTAAAACTTAAACAGATAAAATCCACCTTTTTTAAGGTCAGATACATAAACATGAATAACTTTTTTTTCATAGGGAAAAAGTCTGTTAACTTTTTTCCAGTGTTACAAAAAAAAGCAAAACACACAGTTATCCGTGCAGTGACGCATCGGATCTGCAGATAACCCGAGCCCCTGAAGGGTTTACAAGTGTGTCAAAAAATGTTCTAATTAAAAATAAAATTAAATATTGCATTGCAGTTGTTCCTTCGCTTCTGCAGACTATTAGCATGTGTGTGATAAATGACATGACATCCCTCTGTGGGATGCTGTCGTATGTTTGAACAGCCTGTGTCTATAATTTCACAGTTTTTTTTTTTCTGCGATTTGGTGGGAATTTCAATTATCTCTACATCATTTCATCAACAGCTTGCATCAGAAGAACGTTGTAAGATTTTTCCATGCAGGAAGTTTAGTGTGGTAGCGCGGCTCTTATATGCGAAGTATATATGTTCCTTACAGGAGCTGAAATGTGAAGCGTTTATCAAAATTCCCATGTGGGTTGTTTGCTTCTCAGCCCTTTCGTTAAATCCAGATAACTGGGTGATGCACACCCAGTAACAATTGGTTGCAAACCTTTATGATTGGGCTCTGCATCTCTCGGATTTGACAAACATGCTCATCTTCACAGATCAGCACTCGCTGCTCACCCAGCTCGTCATTGCGTTGCAGTGTAACAGTATCAGTCAGATCTGTGTGTGGAAGTGTGTTCCCACAGGAGAGTAAGCCTCAGAGAAACCCCGAATGGATGCCTAATAAAGAGTTTTATACGGCCGGATCATGCTGTGTACGCCAGGTCTATTATGGCTCCTTGTTGGATGCACCAAGCAGCACTATGGTCGCAAATTTCCCCATTTGCTGTCTATCGGGCTTTCTCTCTCTCTCCTTTGCTGCAAGACATAATACTAGGAAAATAGAGGCGACCACATGAGAGTTTAATGCTCCATTCGAAAACCTAGTGAGCTGCCAGTTGGGTTTTAAAGCATTAAAGATGTGATCCCAAATTAGGCGTTGGTTTTCCTTGCCTGCCTTGTTTTTAATCAAATGTTATGCAACGTTTTATGATTGCATTACTTGTATCCTTTACAGAATATGCTTTCCCAGAATGCATTGTCACCAGCTATAGTGATGAGATGAATCTAAATTAGTGGGCAAGAGAAATGGCATTGTAATGGCATTTATTAATGAATATCAATTGAAGTAGTTGCTTATAAAGTAATTATTTTTTAAATATTTATGTAAAGTAAATTAAACAATTAATTAAAAAAAGTAAATTTTATATATATATATATATATATATATATATATATATATATATATATATATATATATATATATTATTTTTTTTATTTATTTTTTATTTTTCTTTGATATGAGTACAGAATTTCAAGATATAAATTCCGACTAAAAAAAGGTTATTGTGGGTTTTTGTCTCACATTTCTGACTTTTACTCACAATCTTGCAATTCTGACATTTTAACATTTTCAAATATATTAAAAGTAAAAAGGCCTAAATTGTGAGAGAAAAAGTTGCGGTTAACTTTGTATGACTTTTCCAGTTGCTTCCAAACACAGCCATAGCACTGTTTTGCATCTCTGAGAAACACGGTATTTTGTTCCTAAATGTAAATGATTTTGTTCAATTGCAATGACTCACTTATTAACAGTGACATGCTGCCTCCATCTGACTGTTTTCATTTCACATTTAAAATTTATTTTTATTTTTAAATTTAAATAATTTTAAATAACATTGCTTAACCTTTTATGTTTAATATATAAAAACATTATTTAAATGTATTTGTAACTGCTGCACTAAATGATACATCATGCCACTTAAGATGCAGCTTTGTTACCACACTTGTGCCCATAAATGCCCATAAAATGTGTTTATATTTATTATGTATGTATAAGTAAACATATATATATATATATATATATATATATATATATATATATATACATACATACATACATACATACATACATACATACACTGGATGTATGTATTTAAATATATGCGCAATAAATATACATAGTTTAGACCTTTATCTTCGCTTTTCTATGGAGGGGTGCCATAGCAACAAGTGACTTCCTGTAGAATTCTTTCCGTTTGCTCCCATAGTAATGGTAATAAGTTAAGGAATTCCTTTAAAGTACTTGTTTTGCGTACCAGAATACCTGTCTTGTCCGGCACCTTTAGTTAAATAAACACACATTATAACAGATTATTTTATCATTCTGTTGACAAAATCTTGTCCCCGATTGGGATCTGCATATGCAGATATGCGCTCATCTGTTTTCAGTGCAGCTCCTTCAAGTTTTTGTTGTAATGCTTATCATTGTGCTGTCATAACTTTGCACTGCCTCAAACTCTTCTGCATGCACACATGAGGTTCTGTGACTGTCACTGTAGGTGCTGCCTCTGTAGGCTGTAGACAGCAAGGCAGTTCACTAGATTGTGGAACAGGGCTTAAATGATTCCTCCCTCCATGTCTTCTGGGCTAATGATGTGTCCGTACTGTACTCTGACTTTGATGTTGAACAGCAACTGAAAAGGATGGTAGGGACACATCAAATTGATATACAAGCGCACAATACGAGACTTTTTCATGTTCTGACAGACTGTGCGCACACTATATGAGCTCTTTTGAAAGTTGTGCTTTAATGATAGTGTGCTCCCGATGTGATCTTACTTGAACCCACGCTACAAAGATCATGATATGTTAAAAAAGAATTCCTTGTGTCTCCCCAAAGTTGAACTGCTATCACAGTGTTGCGAGTGTTGAATTAGAGCATGCAATTAGACAAACGCCTCGCTCCACCAAAATGTGAAATTGAAGAATCTTTTTCATTCCCATATCAAATATCCTCTTATTAGGCATTGGGAGTGAACAGGAAATCGTGTAAATGAGAGAGGTTAAGTGTCTTGTCACTTGCAGAGACTGCAAAGAGAGCAGAAACAGCTGGGGTTTTCGTTTTTTTTTTTTTGTTTCTCTTCTTTTCTCCAGAAATGTGGGTCAAAGGGAGAGTCATCAGTTCTGGGATAACCCAAGCTGAGAAAACCCTATATTTGTCTCAGACGATGGATGGTAGTTGTGCAGCCTTGTTATAATAGAAATGTAATTGCGCAGTTTGAAAAAAAGGAGTTACAGGAATGGGTCAGAGTGGTTGACTAGTTGTCCAACAACCAAAGAGTCAATTAGTGCGATCAGCAATTTAATATAGATTCTTTTCCTTTTTCTAATTAGCATTCTAGCACTGCTGTTTTTTTAAGCTGACAGTTGGCACCATTTCAGAGAAGTTTCATACTTTTCTAGCTTTTTTCAACGCAAGAACTCATCCCTTGTTAAGAACTTTTTCTACTGGTAAGTGTCTTGGCATTTAGTAGCAGCTATTTTTTTTGTTTAAAGCAGGGGTTTGCAAACTTTTCGACATGTCATTTAAAATTTTTCTGTATAACCTCTGTGCCAATCCCCCAATTTTAAGGATTAAAGTTTAAGGTTATTTTCCACAAAATGAACAGTATTGTTACTCCTCTATGCCCCGCCTTCCTGAAATGCGTGGATTTTTACAAAGCTCATCGTTCTGAGAGTCAGTGCTCATATTCAGTGGCAAATCCTTTAAATATGAAAGCACAAGTACTTACAGGAGCCAGAAGCGCCAGACTTCCCTTGCAAAGTTGAAATTGCCCCTCAGGTCTTTGTGCACAGCCAGGATTCAGTCCTCCGTAGATGCTTTGAACGTAGATGCTTTTTTTTTTTATTTGAACTTTTCTGGAACAGTGTTGTAAATACAACTTAACTACTGTTTTTTCTGAGGACTAGTTTTATCCTCTTTTGAAAGCACAAACAAAGTAGTTTTACTTTAGTTTTACACAATAAAACACGGTATCTCCAGAACGTCGTGCCCACAGCAACACTACAGCGAGATTAATAGTTCAGCCTTCTTTCTTTGTGTAAACATTCGGGTGGTGTTATGAAAATAAACCCACACAGTGACATAGAGATGTGGGGGCGTGTTTAAATGAGCTGTTCTTGGGGGTGTAGACAAAGTCAAAACTCTTTGGTTTTGAGACTTTGGGGGTCTTATCTATGCACTAACAGCTTGTAACACTCCAAAGGGAAAAGAAAACTTAAAATCACATCATATGACTCCATTTAACATCTAGAAACAGCTGACTAATATTAAATGATTCGCAGCCTCATCTTACCTCACTCTCTTTCAACGCTAAACTGACGCTTCATGCTGGAATTGATTTTTTTTTTCTCTCCCCACAGTATAATACGCAGTAAGTAGCAAGTTAGTTCTTTTATCAGATACAGTGTACACTCTCAAACTATTGACATGCTGCCCAGGTCAATCTCAGTGTGAGATTTTGGTACTCAAATCGCGATGGATTAATTTCTCCATCGGCCCT
Source organism: Puntigrus tetrazona (assembly GCF_018831695.1). Classification (NCBI taxonomy): domain Eukaryota; kingdom Metazoa; phylum Chordata; class Actinopteri; order Cypriniformes; family Cyprinidae; genus Puntigrus; species Puntigrus tetrazona. The sequence goes on along the minus strand of NC_056710.1, from coordinate 8,487,698 downwards.
CCTTGACTTGTAATGCATTCATTACAGAGCCTGTGACAGGCTAAATGAATCTGGGTTCAGGAAATGGATCAGGGTGCTATTTAAAAATGAATAAACGTGCCGGGCTTTCGCCTCTCTCCAATGACAGCCACAGTTAATGAGTCAATGAAGGCCATTCTTCACTAGTGCAGCCAGAAAAGCGTTAATAATTTCATGTTTCGAATTCATTACACGGCGGATTGTATTTACTCATCCCTGTTGGGCTCTGGAAGTGAAGCCGTTTTGTTGTTCGCGCCTCTGCTTCGGTGGCGAGGTGTAGATGAGTGTGCAGCCGTGTGTGGGTAATGTGGGTTATTGTGTTTACTTTGACTAATGCGGATCCCCGTCGTGTCTGAGAGAGCTTGGTCTTTAATAATCGGAGGGGTGCGTTCACAGAAGAGCGGAGATGAGCGGCCGCGTAGGTGGGGCCAGGTGGTCTTCGGCAAGGGGGATGACGTACCTGATCACCTGTTAATGAACGGTGTTAATGAACATTTTAATCATCACCCGCAGGTTAAACAGGGACCTCATAACTCTCGCCCCTTATTGCACAGTCGTCGTGTCTGAAGATAGAGAGGCCGGGCAGGTGTACACCAGATAGCTCGGTGGGTGCACCTGGACAGGGATGGCTTCTATTGCCTGTGGTTATTTTTCATTTACTGTCAGGCCATCCTTCGACGTCTCCACAGATGCTCCCCTCCGGCGACAGAACGGTCGCTCTGGTTCTTGGCTATGGTGGACCTTGAGATCTCCACTGACAGTCGGAGTGTGATGCCGGCACTAATTTGTGATTCAGGTCTTGCCGTGCCGAGAGGGAGAGGGAGAGAAACAGACATGCGAGTAAAAAGGGCAGAGGGTGGACTACATTTGCCCATCATTACTCAAGCCGTTATCTCAGGTTCCATCTCAAATAAAAAGCACAAGGCGAGACAGGTAAATAAAGACATCAGAATATTTTTTCTTTTTTTCTTTTTTAGAGCAGTAGTGCAGTAGTATTTTATCATCGCAAATTTTTTTTCTAAAAAATGGCAGCTCTGGTAACTCTGAATTGATACAAACATCTATTTCTAGGGCATAAAACTTTGAACAAGTAATCATCACAAAACCTTCAATTATACTTTAATTATACATGCAACATTTTTCCTTCACACTTTGAAGGAATAAAAAAAAAAAAACGAGAAAACCTTTACCTGTTGACTCAACGTTCTTTACCTAAACATATTTAGCACCAATAGAAACTACCAGTAAAAATGTAAAGCTTTCACATTACACACACACACACACACACACACACACACATATATATATATATATATATATATATATATATATATATATATATATATATATATATATATATATATATATATATATATATATATATATATATATATATATATTATATATTTGAGTATTTGTCGTCATCAACATTTTTTACCAGACAATAACATGATGATATTGAGAAAAACAAAAAAAATGTTTTAAATGATAAAAACTAATTTTGTTAAGGAATTTAAATGAAAATTTAGGAGTGCTGAATTGAGTTCTTATTCTTGAATGGACAAAATGCACACAATGTTATGTCAATGTCTATGTCAAAATGCTTCGAAAAACAAAGTGACTTATGTCTTAAGTGAATTTATTATTGATGATAAGCAAACAATAAATTAAATATGGAAAATCACTCCGTGATCTTGACTGAATCACTTTAGTAGCTTTAATAAGGATTCATTTATGTTTAATTTATAGAAAATAGTATGTCTGATTCAAAGAAAGAAGAATTTTGTTTGAAAAACGCATACAGTGTTTATCACTGTGTCTTTTGTTGACCATGATCTTGTTTATTTATGAAAAGCTGTTTCATTTATTTCAAGATAAAGACAGTCACAACAGTTAAATCTGTCTTTAAGACCTTAATATTTTTTATATTAACATGTTAATGTAGGCTTTCTCCAGGAGTATATAATGGGTTTAGAAAAAAAAATGCTTAAAGGGATAGTTCACCCAAAAATGGAAATTTACTCACCCTCAGGCTAGCCAAGATAAAGCTGACTTTTTTCTTCAGTAGAAGAGTAAGAAGTTTTTTTTCAGCTAAAACTGTGGTCCTCAGTGAATTAGAAAATGCAAGTCAGGGGCTGTCCAAGTCTCCTTATTTTATGTGTGTGTGTGTATGTGTAATATATATTCTTTTTTTTTTAATATATTATTTATTTTCTTTCTTTCCTCTCCATTCTGCCATGGATGAGGTTTTGGTTCCTTGTCTCTGCATTTAATAATAAAAAAAAAAAAATGTTAATCTCGTCATCATACATCACTATCACTCTACTCTCCTGTTTGATACTGTTCAGTGCTTCGATACAATCTGTATAATTTGTATATATACAAAGCGCTATATAAATAAAAATGACTGATATTGAGGTCTTATGACTCAGAGTGATCAGTCTGTACAAAAAATGTAACAAAAAATACATCACACAATACCGAGCTATTCAAAAAAAGTAACAATCAGCTTATTGGTAAATGATTTGTTTCAATATCAATGCATTGATTTCAAGATGCAAATATCTGTTTATCCGGATAAAGACATGACCATTATATATTGCGATTGTGCGAGAAAATATAAATGTACTTCACACTCACACAGAGTATGTTGTAGTCAGGTAAAATGCACAACATTTTTGTAACATACTAATTTAAATATTTGTTTCTTCTTTGCATTCTTTGTGTAGTTTAAAGTCTTTCCCACAGCATGTTCTCATCCCGTCTCTCACCGAAACAAAATCTAAAAGTCTAGTAGGAACCATCTAGTACGAACAAGATCTTAAAGGTGTTACGTGTGTGGCTTGGCTGTTTTCTCTCTCTAGCATCACTGACTTTGCGTTCGTTTAGCACAATGACAGCTTTACAGTGAGGGTGAAGTAGAGGGCAACAGATTGAATGCAGCACAAGGAACCAATGCAACAGTTGCGTTCTGGTGAGTAGCAGCTGCTTATCTGACATTATTCAGATGAAGCCGGACTTCAGAGGCCTATACCATGCTGAGGCCCTCCAGGAATGCTCTGCGCTCGAACAGACCTGCGCTCATCAGAGAAGCAGCTTGGCGCTTCTGCTCTTATCAAAGCAGGGCCGGCCGTTCTGCCTGTCCCCAGGCCCTGCTTCAAAAAGTGTGAGGAGATGAAGAGTAAACGCAGGCACTGCTTGTACCTGGCCCATGCTAATGTGCCTCTCAGCGTGGTGACTTAAGCTCTTCAACATGCATGATGGTTATCGTGGTTAATTGAAGTGTTTCTTGTTAGCCTAGCAGCCAGACTGAGGAGGTGATAGCTGCCGGCAAGTGTTTTTTTTTTTTTTTTTTTTTTTTTGCACTCGATAAGCTTTTGGGAGCCAGCACTTTTTTGTTGTCTTTTGTATCCGTAACAAATTTTAAAATGATAGGCATGACAGTTGTATTACATTATAGTTGCGTCAAACTGCAGACAAAATAAGAAAATGGTTCGCGGGTCACAATAGTATGAATTGCTGTATGCATATTAGCAAAAAAAATTTTTTGCGCCATATATGACAAAAAGACAGGTGATTATTGTCCAACAAGAAAATGGTGGAATTTTTGAAAAGAAGAATAAAAAATATAAAATGCTAAATAAGATTTTGAGGAATTGTGAGGTACATGGGACCAATTTTTAGTTTCATTAGGTTTTTATTAAAGGGTTAGTTCACCCCAAAATGATAATTATAGAATTAATTACTCACCTTCACGTTGTTCCAAACCTGTAAGACCTTCATTCATCTTTGGAACACAAATTAAGATATTTTTAATGAAATAAAGAAGCTCCATAGACAGCGATACAACTGAAATGGGTCCAGGTCCGGAAATGTAGTAAATACATCAGTAAAACGGGATGTGACAGTACCTCAACCTCAGTTTTGCGACGCAGCTTTTCTTTTGCACGAAAACAACAAAAATAACATAATTTACTTAACCATTCTTTTCACCTGAAATCATTTTCCTTTTCTCAAGCATTTCAGAATGACTAAAACAACATACAGATGCTGTGATAGGGATCGCTCCATTGGTTAGTGAAGTTAACTCGTCTCGTAGGTCATTACTTTTTCAATGCTCATAGTGGAATTTATTTGGTAAATGTGTTTCCACTATAATTTATGCACATGGAAACGCATAAAAAGTTTATCCTACTAGGTTGTGCACATAAGTTTTTTTTCATACACATTTTTAGAATTCATGCACATCTTGGGGTTTCCATCCGGCATTTCCATTCCAAAATCCATACAAACAGGTGGATGGAAACTTATCTATGAAACTTTTTACGGTATTAAAAAAAATCTTTTAATGGTCATAACCATTTTAATCGCAAATCACTGCTGTTCCTCTCGGTGTTAATGACTTGAAACGGTTCATGAGTAATCAGTAACATTTATTAACTATGACATGCTAATAAGCAACTAAAAATGATTACTCTTTAAAAAATAAAATTTTCATCGTTATATTCTCTTGTGCTCTAAAGCATTAACTGAGTAGCTCACCAGCACCACCAGGTAAAAATTCTCCCGACACTTATTCATTCAGGCTTCGCTGTGGTAGAGATGCATTTATTATCTTCAGATCTTTAGAGAAACCGCTCTGGAACATTACCATGCAACCCGTGTTTTATCGTGATTCATCACAAAATCAGACTCCCCATATTCTGGCATAATTCTGTCTTTGATGTTTTTCTGAGATAGCAATGGCTTTTTAAGTAGTGCATTTGCTTAAATTTAGCATATTTCCTGACCAATAAATTGTGGCTATCACAATTAAAAACTGTTCAAAGTGTTCAACCACTTTGGGATCAGTTATAAATATATACTACTGTTCTGTTTTTTTATTTAGTTAATGTTAGTTTATAAATTTAAAAACATTAAACATGCATTATTGTATTAAGATTAATGTAAATGCATAAAAACTTTCTGAAAAAAAGTTTCTGATTGTTAGTTCATGATACCTGTTGCATTAGGTAAAGAAATTATTATACACTAGATTAATGTTACTAATTAGTTACGGCAGTTATTCAGTAATTTATGTGCTTTGCTGGCTACTAAATGTAGCTTAAAGTTACTAATATTTAAGAGTAATATACTTTTAAAAAGACCTAGTTTCGGAAGTATTTCTCATTATTTCTAGACTGTTGATGTAGTGTCCTGCTTGGACAAATCTGAATTTATCTAAACGGTGATTAGGCAAAAATTGTATGTTTTTGGCAGGAATAATGGGGACATTTTGTCTATGGTTTGATTATGACAAAAATTTTGTATGGCTTAGGTTAACCTTTCAAGACTAATTGGTTCTGTGTGCTGCTTGGTATTTTAATATCATTTGCAGTGTTTCTGTAAAAAAATTTCACATCGTCTGATGCTTTTAGGCCAGAACGTGTGAAGTGAGAAAGATCAACAAGCGCTTCTCCAAGCTACTGAAATGAAGCGTTTCTTCTCTTATTTCAGAGTAACCTGATGCTCCTCCCCTGCTTTGGGGTTAAATAATTCTCCGTTTTCCAAAATTTCCAGTTGCCCTTGCCCTCATATTTAAGGCTGCATAATGGCGTCTGTGCATTAATTATGCAAACAGACATTTTGACATGGTTTTTTCATGCAGATTTTGATGCAGCTGACCCCATGATCTGTGAGCATTTTAGGATTTTAGTGCTTCCTTTCTGCTGACACGCTGAAATCTTTTCTGCGGAGTACAATAGATTGGAGAAGGTAAAATGTTTTCCTCCCTTCTTTCTTGCAGCAAACTGTTTGAGCTGATTTACGTTATTCCTTGCATCTCTGAGTTCATCAATGTGACATCTGATATAAATTTAGCCAAAACCAGGAACTATTGGACCATCTGTTTGCTCCAGCTGAGCTTGCCTCATAAACGTCTCAAACAGCAGCTGCCATCACTATTACAGAGAAAAGAAATTGTTCCAGCATCATTAGACCTACAGGCTTTTCAAATATGACTGTATTATTTCTGATTCACGCTCTTTTCCTTGTGCTAATTTTTGGACTATAATGGGTTTTCAAGGGAAAATATTCATGGGCTGCCAAAGCAGATGAACACGTTGTGTATTGAAATGCTTGAGGTCAGTTTAGTTTGGACTCATCACGTTTGTGCCGAGGAGCGTTTGAGATGACTAATCACACCCGGCTCAGGTTTATCGGAAATACGTGCCATATGACTGAGGGAATAGCCATCTAAAGTTCGCATCACAATACTCAATCTTATTAACACTTTGCCACTGGTGACTTAATATCTAATGGCAGTTTAATCTGAACAGTAATTAGATGCCTGGCTGATTAAATCGGATATGCATGTTGAAGCTTATTTGTGTATTTGCATAGATGCCAGGGGAGGAGGTTGCCTCAATTTCCTGCAAAGAGAATGTCCTTCCTCAGCCTTGAATGTTCCCCATCGATACAGCAGGTTCTTCCTTTGAGATGAATATCTGTGAACAAGTTTTTTTGGACTTTATTACGTGGACTTCAGAGAATGTTTATCTGGGTCTTTGGCTTTTTTGACCTTTAACTCTGCACCAAAAAGGAAGGGCATTATTATCATAGACGCTACAGACTTAAAGAGTTAATTCACACCAAAATGAAAATTCTGTCATTAATTACTCACCCTCATGTCGTTACAAACCAATAAGACCTTCGTTCATATTCGGTTCCTATATCCAGAAACATAGTAAATTCATTTTGGGGTGAATGAACCCTTTAATTTATATTTTATAGAAACGTTTTTTTGTAGACAACTTTTTTTAAATACAGCATACATACAACATACAAAATGAAAATTTTCGGGCGAACTATCCCTTGAATTGTTTTGTGATGCATACTACTCTGCAGCAAAAATGGGCACATTATGGATTCCTGGAGTCATAACATCACAGGCCTAATTTCTACAGCCATACATTTCCTCTAGAGTATATTTTTGGATTTGACTGTTCAATGCTGAGAGCCTCTGGATATTTAGATTTATCACATAAAGATGTTCTGAGAAATGAGCAGCTATGCATGTACTGCTTATCCTAGTGTGGATGGACTGTAATCTGCCCACAGGGAGAAAGTGATTTTCAGTGAAATTGCACAGAATAACGTCTTTCTCAGAAGTTGCTTTGTGGTAACCTCGCGGCCCTTTATTCATAATGATTTAAAGATGGAAAATCGCTCTGCCATCTGCTGTCAGGAAATGTTCTTAATGGAAACTGGAAGGTGTTCTCTGACTCATTTCTGCATTATTTTTCGACAATAGAAAAATAATTCGCTGACAAGACTAGGGAATTTTAGTTTGACATGTTTTGTTTTTATTAGTTACGTTAATATTCTAACTAAGGCTGGGGGAAATAATGGCTACATGACACCTTTGATTGAACATGATTGTGAAATTTAAATTGCGGGTTGCTTGGAAATTAGACGTGAGGTGGATGCTTGTGCGGTGAGTATTTGAGACCTGATTCGTTTAGTGAAAGTGTCATTTTTAATATGCTGGTGTCTCAGTTCAGGTAACACAAAGATGAAAAAGCCTAGAGCGTTCTGTATTACGCCTGTTGGAATGGAGAAGTGCTTCATGTAAATTCTGATCTCGATTGTGGTCAGTGTGATTTACACGCTGACTGTTATTTGCTTCAGGGGAGACACCAGTCGTTCAGTAATTACAGCCCATCATTTAATGGGCTTCTTGAGCACTGTGTTTAACTTTACTAGATGTTTATGAGATTGCTCGCTAAGTAGAGTTTGGTGTTTATTTAAAAGGTACTCTAGTACTATAGTTGATGGGAAAAATTATGCAATAGAAATATGACTTTAAAAAAAGCGGTCTAATGATACGACTCGCCCGCATGAGGCTAAATTAAGCCATTAGTGATTACCTGAACGATTTCTGTTTTCAAAAACGAGTTATACAATGACCTTTTTAGTAATGCACAAGTAGTCCCATTATAGAGTCGGCATATTTGCATTTTCTTAAAATATCCATTAACTAGCAATGGAATATTTAGATTTTTTTTATGTGAAACACTGTGGTTTTTCTTTTTTTAAGAAACAATGTTAAATTCTTGCGAGGGGGGGGGGAAAGTTTGATAAAAGTAGCACATTATTATTCCACATACAGTACCAACCGTCAGTGCTGCAGGGAAATATGAAATGTTGCTGTTCCTTTTGCAGTTCCCCAAACTTTGAGAGGCTGAAGGAGCTTTAACTTTTTTTGGGGGCAGAAAAAAAAAAATCCTTGATCGTTTTCTTGGAACAACGGGTTTCTTTTTGTCAGAGCTCCCTCAGATTCTTTTAAGAAATGTTGCCCCTACTTCAAAATGTAATAGTACTTTCTGCATTTGGAGGCAGCGTTTACGCTCGTTGATTTTGATTTTAATGCATTTATTCAGTATTAAATGCGATTTATAACGTTACAAGATGTTACTAATGCCTGCTGAAAATTCAGCTTTGCCATCACCTGAATAAATTACGTTTGAAATATTACATATTCAAATATATATGAGCTATTTTGAATTATAATAATTGCAGTGATTGATTAGCCCACATTGTAAATGACTCTCGTCGGAGCAATGTGTACAGCTGATTTAGATGCATGTGAGTTGTGATTAATTCGTAACTCGTAACCTGTAGCCAGCCGCCTCTGAATCCCCCGGCTGTCCTCTGCTTGTGGGATATTATTGTGGGTCAGAGGTAGTGCACTGATGGCCTCTCCAGCGGGATTCATTTCGGGTCCCTCCAGAAAGAACGTGCTCTCTGTCCCTGCTGATGAATGCTGGGAGTGTGAGGAAAGTATCGTAGACGGTGTCAGGCAGCTCGCTCTCATAATAGAGTATGATAGCATCAGACTAGTGCTGAGCCCCTCTGCCAAGCAAGATATGGCCTTCTCTGAACTCTTTCCCAAACCTCAAAATAGGAAATGTCTAAATTACACTTGCTAATAGCATGGCGTGATGGCGATTCTTCTACTTTGCCCTCCCGTCGCTTGGTTTTTAATTCCCTTTCTATCAGGAACAGAGCACATCTCATTTGATATGAAATGAAAGGCTTTCTCTTATCAACGATTTGAAAAGAATAGTAGCGGGGGGCAGGAGAGGACTTTTGCATGAGGCCATGTCGCAGACACCCAACCTCCTGTCTTTTTATAAACAGATGGGGATATCAGGACTTTGTGCACACACCCTACTTGCCTTCATTGAATGATTAAAGGAATTGATTAATATACTAATCAAATGCAAAATCTGCCTTAGTTCTCTGCATTTTATAATTTAATTCTGCAAAGATTAATGTGATGGCGTTTTGAATCCAAGCCCCCCCATTGTTCAGAGGTACTGTCCTGTGGTATTTCTGCTGTAATTGTGATAGTGTTGCTTGTTTTCAAACTTTTTCATTAACAAAAACCGGAAATACGTTGAGGTTTGTAACATACATTTTATTACGTGAATATATTTAAGTTCATGATTTTAAGTTATTCTGTTACCTTTGTGGAAATTTGCTAAGGTCTACTGATCTGCTGGTCTAGAAATTATTGATTTTATCGTCATTATTAAATTGTTATTGATGGTTATTTATTGCCGATTATTGGATTATTAATTATCTTTGTTAATTGTTTCTTGAATACATTTATTAATTGAATAAAAAAGGCCCTAATTATTGTCACTTTTACAAACAGTTCATTAAAAATAGTACATTTTAATTTAAAAAAATTTTTTATAACTACAAAACTTTTTTATAGTCGTGTAGTTATATAAATAATTTTACATATAGTTGGTCTGTTGTTAAAAGGAATATGTTCCTTTAAAACTCCACAAAAACATACTTATACAAATTTCCATCTGATATTTATACCAAAAAAAATATTTTTTTCATGCAAATTATGATTATTAGGGCAGATTAGATAAATAAATATTTATTTAGCTATTTTCCTTGTGCAATAGTAGATGGTTTGTAAGCTAATATATTGTCATATGTACAGCTTTACTATGTGCAAAAAACATAATTTTGCTGCAGTGTCACATTCGAGTGAGCCTAGTTTAGTTTAGCATATACCTAAAATTGAAGAACTTTCTGATTTCTAATCCTAAGTGAAGAACGAATAAGCACTTATCGTATAAAAATGTGCAACGAACAAGGGTGATGCTGTACCGAAAATCCACATTGCTACATTTTTTTACCAGTTATTTTATATATTACCCCTGTATTATAACCGAACAATTAAGGTAAGTTTAGACCCACACGCTTCTCATGTCACCAGTCCTTGGGGCTGATGGACTAAAGCAAACAAACAAACAAACAAACAAAAAACTATCCAGGCACCATGCCATGATTAGTATTCAAACTTTGTAAAGAGCTCCCCTACCGCATTCAAGAACTTGCTTAATGTTGCCTCTTGAGACTGCTTGAATGCTGCTTTTTTCCTCTTAGTTTTTTTTGGTGGCTGGATGTTGAAATAATTGATTTGACCTACTTTAACATTTGTCATTAGTCATCTGCAAGTTTATCAGCCGCGGTGCATTTAATTACGGAGAAGAGGCAAATTAATCGTCTGTAGGCTCTGGTCCCTCTCGTGGGGAGGGGGATTTCCCTTTACCGCTGTCAGGACTATTAACACAATAACGAAAAAGCAATTAGATTGACTTTTAGAAATAGCAGTCAATTACACTGACTGGAACTAGATTGTTGAGTGTCTGATAATGTAGCTTTCCGCTAATAAAGACAAGCATTCCCCACCGCCCCTCTCGCTTAAGCAATGCAGGATGAGCTAAATGACCCAAAAGCACTGGTTTAGGGGCACTCTGTCTACCTTGAGTCTATTTTCAAGGCGAGACGGAGTTTGCGGTGACTCTAATAACTGGCCATCAATGAATGTGTCATTCATGGGTTATATTAAGGCCGCTGAAGGGTAGGGGAGGATGATTTGAATCCTCATTATGGCTTCTAGCCTGTGATGTTTTCAGAATTTCACGATTAATGAGCCACAACAAGGCTGGTTCCATGTTTTCAGTGCAGCTGACGTTATCAGGTCAAGTTTCTTAAGCTAATAGCTTTGATCTTAATGCGAATAATGAGGATTTTATTCCTAACACACACATACACAGATAAGTATACGCTTTTAAATTTATACTAACGAACTATACTACTATATGTGAAGCGGGAAATCGAGGGTGATATTATCTGGTCTTTTTCCTAATGTTTTAGAAGATTTTGCTGAACACTTTAGAATAACAAAACTGAGGTTTGTTCTGTTTGATGTACTCCGTTACACATGCTGACTCTGAGATATATATACAGTTGGTCATGTTTATGCAAATGATCATGATTTCTCAAAGTAAACATATCAGTTTGTTTGGTTTTTCTTACCAGAAACAAGGTTATTTTTGTTTTATTCATTGCACGAGGATTCTTACAAGGAAGCCGTTGGAAGATTACAAGCTAAATCAGGCCCGGTTATTTAAACCGAATTGCTAAAAAAAGGGATTCCTTGATCAAGCACTGGCCGCTTTCCATCTCCTTATTAAAATTCGTAAGGCATAACATTACCATGTTGCTTAGTAATCTCTCTTTTAAATTCTTAAATTAAAAATGAAATCAAAAATTAAAGTGTTGGAAATAAATATTGGATATAAGTCATTTTGCATACGATTCGCAGCCATGCTGATGCAGAGTGATACGAGACACGCACACACTCGCACACATATATAGTGCCGTCATTTTTTGCTCATTCCGTAATGTATAAATATTATACATTTTAGATGTCTTTTGTTTATTCAAGAGCCTGAATACACAGCAGATGCCCTTGCTTTGATGCAGGAAAAAAACAGCCAGCCATACAACATTTTGCGTCATGTTTAGATTTAGAAGTGCCTCGAGGATTTTGTTTTGTGATATAAAAATAGTGAAGTACAGGGGGGAAAATGGTAACAATGGCCATGACAAACTCAAAATTACACAGAAAAAGATTAACCCAGTAGAGTACCTTGACTGAAACGTACACTCATTTATTGAGGACCGTGCATCAAAGAGAAAAACAGATCACCTATTGTTGGCTAATTTCTCCAGTCTGATTGAGGTCAGGTGTATGAGTTGGAAGATTATAAGCAAACTTGCTCCTCACAACCCTCTGCGTTTGCCCTCTAAGGTGCAAGGAGTGTTTGGTATGCAATTTCACGTCTGGGCGTCAAATTGACTGCGTTCTGTACTTAGTAGAGATCGCTCGCTGATGGAATGATACGCTGTTGTTATCTCAAGCTGTCTCACAGGAAGCGATGCTGCATGATGGGAAAATGGATGGAGATTACTTTGATCAACACTCTCATTAACTCTCTTCGTTTTTTTTTTCCCTCCACTACGTAAACAGACACTAATTTTGCATATGTCTGTCAAACGTACGTTCATTCACTCGCGTAGTAGACTTGTACGATTTTTTTTGAGAGGCAAGGTTCTCTTTTGACAGAGTTGGGGTTAAAAAAAGAGCCACCTGAAACCATCTTAACTTCATGAGGAAAATATTAAAATATAATGATAACCCTCAGGGCAGCTCAGACCAAAATGATCTGTTCTTTAATTCAGGGAGCTGTTGTTGGTGTTTTAGCTTTACAGTCATTAAAACTTCTCTAATGCCTGAAAACAAATCAATTTCCCCCGACGTGCCCTAATCAAGGAAGGCAACAAAAATGAGGTCCACTGCCATTAGGTGTCTTCATGTCTGGCCCCCATATTGGATGTGAAATCTGCCGTGACGTATCCGAATATTTATTAAATTCTCTGACACAGCGTAAACTCTTGTGTACAGTTGTTCGTTTCAAACGGCGTGATAAATTTCACACGTAACAATTATGCATATATAAATGTATTTATTATTAAGACATTCATGCGTGACTGCGGTGGACTGAAATCAAGGTTGAGCAGCACGTCGGCAGTCCACTCTTGCTGACAGTAGTGGTGTGTGAGTTAGTGGGACGCGTAGACTATTGGCAGAGCACTGATAAGACTCAGCGCTGAAGTGGCGGGCAGCTGTGTGCGGGTGAGCTGATAATGTACAGGATTGTTGACTTGTACTCTATAGACTTCTTCACGGCTTTATGACAAACTTTTCAGCTGAGCACCACCTCCTCATCACCATCATTTTTACCCCGGCAGATTCGTGCCCTCCAGACCCTTTGTGCGCGTATCTCCACTATTCTGATGATCCAGCCACCCTTTATCAGCCAATTGGTGTTAAGATGTGGTCACACTAGGCTTTTAGCATGCAAAATTGCTTTTGCCCCGGACTAAAAACATCACTGACAGTCAATTTGTGACTTTTACATCCGCTCTCGGTCAAAAACATCTTTTTGGCTTTTCACAAAAGAAAACTTTTTGCATGTAATTTTGTTATCGCCCTGGAAATATCGGGATTTTCTTTCTCCTTTGAGAATTAAGAAATGAGAGAGTCTAACAGCTGTTCAGTTGAAAGTCGGCCAGGTCCAGGGTTGCGTTTATGTTCTTATTGCTTTCCTCGTCTCTCTGCTGTCCTGTGGCGCCTCAAGCAACGTTTGTGTTGTGAGAAATTGCAGATTTTAATTGAGTTTTCAATTGGTAAAAGATTCTGTTCTGCTGCTTATGAACTCAGCAGATCTCAGCCGTCACAGGCGGCTCAACCGAAACTAGATTACACTGGATTTAAAGGCTACAGCTCTGCAGCACTGGAGAAAGCCCAAGTTTGCTGGTGTGAACAGCAAGCATCTCAGATTTTATTGTTTTTCCTCAAACTTTTACAAGACATAATCATATTACCGAATCTTTGTATGTTGCCATAAAGCTGAAGTGTGTAATTTCTTCACCTTTAGGGCAGCCAAACTGCAGATTGCAAAAATAATTGTTTCCAGACATGTTATACCGCATCGTCTTCGATGTTCATCATACAGATAATACCGCCCCAAGCTCGTGCCGTTGGTTGTGTTGGAAGTCCACCACTGAAACGCATTTATTCTCTTTTTATTTGACTATGCACAGTGGTATTTTAACATTCGTACAATGACCTCCTTTTAAATGTTTGGGTTATATTTAAATGTTTTTCGTTTTAAGGGCTGTTTAGAATTCTGTGTCTTTTGTGTGCTAATTGTGTTTTATGTTTTGTTTCCAGCATTAACCATTCAAAGGAATTGTGACAGTCCCCTTCCAGCCCCACAAAATCGGTCTGTAGCTGATATAGAGGAACTGGCTGCCAACTATGAGCGTAAACTCATTGAGGTGAGTACTTGTCCTTTCTTTTTTCCACCTTAATGCCAACATTTACCAATCGGAATTTCAGCAAGCAAGTTAAAAAATGTCAGTAATTCTTAGTTAAAATAGTTTACAGCATTTTTTGTAACTTCTATGTAAGGTGTATTGTGTAGATTCAAAGTCACATACTTTAAAATGCGTTCTAGATTAATTTTGGACACATTTACACTGAGATTCTCAATACACCGATCCAATCTTTTCCATGTTTTGACTGTTTAAATTCACTTTAGACACAAGTGGTATCCAATATTTACATAAATGTCTGCCCAAAATGATTGTCAGGGATCCATTTACTATGCACACTATAAAACCTTGGTTTTAAATGTTTTATTTAGTGGTGTCAAAATTTGGTGTTTATGACTGGAATTAATTTTTTCAACGCAGACTGCAATTAATAAAAATATTTGACGCTATCAACGCAGAGTGGGACTACGGTTGGCCACCCCGACTCACAACTGCTGCTTCTGTCACTTTTTTCCTTTCGACAAGATGTGCATTTATTCAGTCACACATTTCTTTACACCAAATTAAACAAATTAATTGATTAATTGCGATTAATTTCTGAAAAATATGTGATTAATTAGTGTTTTTTTAAACAAGGACACCAGATGTCATAGACGTTACTAAATCTAAATGAAGGGATAAAGGCTGTAAACTAATGGTCATTTTCATTTGTCATATGTCTACAGTAAAATTCATAATTATATTATTTGAAGGAACATGAAGAGATTAATTAGAGAGAGCGCAAACACATGAGCGAGTAGCCTACTAATGAAAATTAGTTAATTGGTTAAAACAAAAAAAAAGACTCACCCTGAGAAATATAATCAAGCTTTTCGTAGGAAATCTGTTGTATTTATAAAATTCACAAGGTAAGGATTGAAAATCAGCTCCTGAATATTGTGCAGTTTTTTTTTGTACTGTATGTACTGTATAAAGTTTCCACCTCAACAAAATGGCAGCTTATACAGCATGCCGATATTGAATTTGTATCTGATTTAAAAGCACATTTGGAAGTGGCTCAAATGCAAAAAAATTTTTATCTTGTGCGGACAATATATAATGGAGGAATAATTTAAACATACATGCGGTTCTCTCTGCCGTAATAACTTCATATTCAGCTTGTGTTTTTTGGGAGTGTCTTTTAACTTATTTATGTATTTACAGTAGTGTGTATTTTTAAACAAGTCATTTATTTATGGGTCCTTTTGCTTAGCTGTCAGCCTCAATAAGGTTTTTCTGACATGGGTGTGAAGACTGCCTCCTTGTAGTTTTTAAATGTACATACAGAGCTCAGAAGGCTTTATTTAATTTTAGTTGGCAAGCTGGCATCCTTTTTTGCCTCTGCCCAGATATGTAAAAGTGTAGCGTTTTACATATCGACATATTTAGCATATTTCAGTTTTCACAAGAGCAGCGGTGAATATGGACCGTATGGAAGTTTTATTACATTTGTGGTGTATTTATGCAGCTAAATGAATATTTTTAAATTTCTGCTTCTGCACAAAGTAAAAGCAGTGGTATCTCGACTGCACTGAAATGATATACTCTAAAGACCTATTTAAATGATTGATTTCAATATCTGTTGTAACAAGCGTACAGTCGGGCGTAGTGGTATGTTTCACGTGTGCCAGAAGCACTGTAAGTGTGTACTTACATCATCTTAAATGCATCAGATGATTTAAAGATGTCATCATTCTTCTGAAGTAACACCAAAGGAGCCTCGCATCTTCTCTCTCTCTCTCTCTCTCTCTCTCTCTCTCTCTGCAACCCACACACTTCCTCTCCCAGTCTTCTTTCAAATTATCACTGTGGAATACTCTTCCTCTGTCTTGGAAGCTGTCGTAATACTATCACACACCAGTTAATGGCCCTGTGGGACTCCAGGCAGAGAGTGTTCAGACTGCCTGTTTTGCTGTGAGCTCTTGCGCTGTGACCTCAGATGGACTGTGGAAGAAAATGTAACGCACTGCAAAAGGTAGTTTGGCATATACAAGCAAGTGAGCTCCTAAAAAAGTGAAGTGTAAGTTAAATAAATACCTTTAATAATAATATTTTATCATCTTATTTTTTTTTTTTTTTACACACCAGTGAGTTTCACTGTCCATTTAACTTATAGTAGTGCAAGTAAGGTTTTTAATAGGCATAGAATAGGGATAAACAATGAGTTGAAATTATAGGCCTGAGATTGTTAACGGTTTTTAATGAAAAACAAATAAAGGTGGCCTACATCCTGTATTTCCAAGATCAGTGACAAACACTCTTGAATAATAGTTATATTATAGCTAATCTTTTGACAACGATGTAACATTCGAAAATATCATGAATATTTCGAATTCAAACATACTTTCCCAGAATAATGCGGTGAACGTCCAATATTACATCTGTGAAAATGGCATGAGGTAGCGTTCGTTAATGCGGTTGGCAGATAAGTTTAAATCCCTGAATAGAAGCTTTGCTGTTAAAAGAATACATTTTCTGCCCAGTGTTTTTAGATTTTAGAAATACAACTTAATACAATAACTATGTAATAACCCCTAACCCATAAATTAACCTTCTCATGAAAAAACACTTCTTTTCTGTAATAAAACAATTTTTTTTAACTCCAGCCATCCACAATCAACTAGAAGTTCTCATTCTTTTTTGGGAGCATTACAGTAGCATCTCAAAATTCAGTCAACAACTATTATATAGAAGCAGCCACTCTGTTTTTTATTGTTCACTAATCCGTTACATTCAGATTTATGTCGCCATGTGAAAGAAAATACCTGTCACTACTTAGACTACAATACCGTTTCGTAGTGACTATAAAAAAGATGTTAATGAAGAGTCAAGGCACAGGTTTTTATGTACTATTCCCTTTATTCGTGGCTGAATTATTTTGAATTGGCAACCTGTGATGAATAAGATGATCCCCACTTCTTGAAGGGGCTTTGAAGTCTGGAGAACTGTTCAGTTTCGAGCCACAAAGGTCCTAGTAATGGCAAGAACTGCTGAAAATCCCTCTTTGATCCGAGTCTTCATTAGGGATGTGATGTATGATCATAACTACAGGGTTAGCATGTTTACCGAACCTCTGCTCTACAGTCTTCACACCTGAAGGTCTCTTAAAGGTTATGACAGCTGGTAGTCAGTGTTGGTGGAGGAATATCATTGCAGCCACTTTTTCACCACTCCAGGTGAGTACAGGCTAATGACTCCAGTCTGTGATAGTAATTAAAGGACTTTGTGGCTATAATGACACATCAGACTGCATGAGGCATTACATCGAGAGTACTTTACTGTTCCAATGGCGTATCTGTTAGTTTTTCACTTGCTCACTGATGATGGCATTTTAGAACAGCATGTGGCACATTAAGTAATTTGTCATTATGGCTTGGCGTTTGTGGTTAAAATGCTTACGGTAAATATATTTTAGACAGGTTTTTTTCCTTTTATGACCTTTACAAATGAGGAAAACATATTGAAAGATTGATTATGTTGTTCAGATGAGAGAAAGATGTCAAAATGGTCAGCTGTTGTATTTGAGTTTTCTGCAATTTAGTGTCACAATAAGAAAACTACAATGACCCAGTAGTGCACAACACAAAATCACCACAACACAATGCAAAGGGACAAATTTAG
Organism: Puntigrus tetrazona; assembly: GCF_018831695.1. NCBI lineage: Eukaryota > Metazoa > Chordata > Actinopteri > Cypriniformes > Cyprinidae > Puntigrus > Puntigrus tetrazona. The sequence goes on along the minus strand of NC_056710.1, from coordinate 8,469,764 downwards.
TTGTGTTGTGCTAATTTTGTTTTGTTGTGGCTTGCTGCCATTTAATTTAGTTACTTTGTGATACTGAACACGATACTGTAGCTTGTAAGTGATTTACGGATCTATGTAAACTGACGCTTTATTTGAAAACAGGTGATGGAAATTTACCGCTATTTGAAGAACCTGCTTTACTGACGAGATGCACATGAATATTTCTGAATATATCGCCCCAGCTGTTAGTATTTTCTGCATCAAAAATTGTTTTAACACCGTTATTTCTAGTTTTTGCTGCTGTTTGTCATTTGGAAATACGAGTTTGCATTTCCAAACATTACTTTTGTCATAAATTGTAATGGTTTTTTTTGTTGGCACAAGGAGTCTGACAACAGTCAGTGCTTCACACAGAGATCTGATCTCAACAACATCATCAATACGTCTGGAATGATATGAAGAAACTGAAAAAAAAAGATAGGATGAATCTAGAAGTACTTTGGAAAAGTCCTCCGAACCTTGAAGACACTAAAATGAAAAGGGTTAACAAATTAAAATGGATTAACGTCTCCATGTGGTGTGGCCTTGTGTTATGGTGGTGGAAATAAACTGGGCCGAGAGGTCATTGCCACAGAGGTGTTGCGCCTGTGTAGCGGCCACCTGTGTCCATCAGGACACCTTGTGCACGGGGGAGACCAGACTAAAGTATGACCCACCTCGTAGCACCACCTGCTCACATTATACCATCTTGATTTGGGACAATAGGCTGGTCACAGCATTGACTATATTATGAGAAATACAGAAGAATATAGTATGTTGATGTTGGCAACGTTTTACTCGTATATGCATCTGATGCTGTCACTAGGCAGAATTTATTCAGTGTATAGATGGAAACTTTTATTTGCACTAGTTGTAATATTGTGGTATCTGGATCTCATATCTCATATCTCATATCTGGATGTTTTGTGCCATGGCTGGCATATAGATATATGTAAAGTACTAGCAATCAGGCATTGTGATGTGATCAGACTAGATTGCTTCTATTATAATCAACTGATCTGTCTCATGACACAGTCCAGAACTACATTATATTTTCGTAATTTTAATTTTACAATCTAAATTCCAGAAAGTTTGGGATGTTTTTTTTTTTGTTTTACATTAAATTAAATGACAACTAAAAGACTTTCCAGTCACATGAGCCAATATTTTATTCACAAGAGAGCATAATAAATGTTTAAATTGAGAAATTGTTTATCCACTAAATGAGCTAATTTCAAATTACAGGTCTCAGAAAAGGTCTCAGAAAAGTTGCCACATGTGCAACAAAAGGTTGAAAATCTACCAACAAATGAAGTTAACTGACATCAGGTCTGTAACATAAAAGGGATGTCTTCTGAGACACTCTCAGAAGTAAAGATGGGCAGAGACTCTCCAATCGGTGTAAGAGTCCAGGTGCTGAATTGGCCCGTCTGCAGTTCAGATCTTTCACCTATAGAGAACATTTGGTGTATCATTAAATGATAAATACGTCAGAGATGATCACAATCTCTTTAGCAGCTGGAAACCTATATCAGTCAAGAATGGGACCAAATTCCAGCACCAAAACTCCAGACCTTCATACCCTTGATGCCCAGACATCTTCAAACGTTTTTTTTTAAAAGAAGAATAGATGCTACACCACGATAAACATGTTTCAGAATCTCAAAAATGAGCTCATTTTGTGTATATATAAAAGATAAAAATTCTCAGTCGTGATTTGAAAGTGTTTTATTAAAATTTAAAAATGTCCCAACATTTCCAGAACTTTTGTATATTGTCTTTGATCACCATAATATATATATCAATTAATTACTAAAAGGAGTAGTTCTTTCTAATGTTAGAAGTAACTGAAAATTTTTTATGTGGATATTGGAATGCGAGTGAGTAGCCTTCTCCATTAATTTGCCATTCAAACACACCGAAAATACAAAAACATTTAATTTTGTGTCGAATCCAGACGCAACATTAGTTTCAGTTTCGTTTTAGCCTAAATTAATTTGTTCTGTCGTCTTGTCATTTATATAGGCTAGCTATAGCTTTTTACATTTCTTTTCTAAATACTGATAAATTGAAAAGATTTGTTGTGGAGTGAAGGAAACTAAAATAGCCTATGTTTACAGTGTTTATTATAAAATTTTGCTTCGGCATTAGGCCTATATCTGAATAAAATAATGGCTAATCAGCTTTTGGGACTGACAACCGCATTTTCTTTACAGGTGTGAGTTTCGAAATGTCCATTTCACAGCTGCTTGTTTAGAATAATGTCTGTATAAATATGCAATGGGACTCAAGCCCGGCAGCAGCTTTTAAATTTGGGTGGAGAACGGAGCATTTGAATTACGCAACAGAACACAAAACCTACAGGAGCAGCTTCGGTGGAACACTGATGAGATCTAAAACTTTCAGATGGACACATCTAATTTCTCTGTCACATAAAGTTACCTAAACCACACATGAAATACGTAACACGTGGTTGCAGAGCCGCTCTCTTTAGCAGTGTATGATGTGAGAAAACTAGTCCAATCCTGTTCTGAGAATGCGCTTGTGAGTCCTGAAAATTTACAGGTAAAATGCGACTTATAAACGACTTTTCTCTCTAAAAAAACAAGTTTTTTTATATTGGCTATGAGTATTTTAACCATGCAGCAAACCTTTTAGAATAATTCTATGAATTACTTATATAAATATATGAATGACTTTTAAACCGTTTAACTGATTGTATAAATCGGTTTGAAAATAATTGAAAATGTCTTTTTATTCCTGTGGTGAATATCAAGTTATTTAATTCAGTAGTTATTACTGTAGTCTTTTGTTACATGATCCTGTTGAATATCATTCTAATATGCTGATTTAGGGCTCAAGAATCGTTTTAAATATCGTCATTTAAAAGTCATCATCAGTGTTGAAAACATGTTAACATTATTTTTTTTGTTAACATGCTTTTTATTACTTGTTTTGCCTTTTATATACATATTGCCCGTTTATTAGAACTTATGAAGCACATGTTCTGTGCCTATTAATAAGCAGCAAATTAGGATTTTTAAGAGGCAAAAGACATAGTTAATGATTAGTTAATAGCGAGAAGTGTAACTTACATTAAAGTGTGACTGCTACTTTTGATACTTTTAAAGCTTCCTCACTGAAGTGTTTGTGTATGCTCATATTCAGTGATTTCAGAAAATATATATTTACAACTTTTCATTTAGATATTTCTATTCATGCAGTTTTTGTGTGTGTATGTGCTCATTGTATGTATACAATAACACTGAAAAAAATAGTCATTAGAGAATTTCATCTATATGAATGACATGGTAATATACTGAAAATCAATATGTTGTCTGTTCAGTGGGGTTTCTAATCATGTGCTATAGTCATTTAGGAATGCGGTGTTCATTTACTTGGTTTGATGTGTTTTGTGTAATGAACTCCAGTATCAATTGATGATAATGATCATTTTCTCTCGTTTTAAATCTCCAATTCTCTCAAGTTCTTTTAATCTGGCCTTGTACTATAGGTTTTTTTGTGTTTTATTTTATCCCTGCTGCATTTTTATCCATCAGTTTGGATCTTCTTTGCCAGGCCAAACTCTCCCTCTGTCAGCGAGTGTTTGCCTGGGGAAGAAAGTGATAGCAGCACATTCACTGTCACACTTATCCCCCCCTCCTCCGTCTCTACACCCGCCCCAGTCCCTCGCTCTTCCTCTGACACTTCAAGTCTGTTTGTGTTTGCTAAGCCTGTCTTCTAAGCTCACTTCTCAAACTTGTTTCACATCCAATTACGGGCATTAGAGCTGCAGCAGGCCACGCTCCCCCCATCAACCCCCCCCTTCGTCTTTGACCAAGTCTTTTTCATTCAGGACACCTGGCTCAGCACTCGTTCCCGCTCGCTGACAGCCATGCAGACGAGCTGTCAGCAGCACCTGCTTCTGAAAGTAGCACTGCTCCAAAATGCTAGCAACAGCTTTACCTCAGAAGACCAGAGACCTGTAATATACAGACCTGCCGCTGTTCGATTATTTATTAAAAAAGACCCATTGGATGACTGGAAACCCCTTCCCCCTCACACGCAAAGCATTGTATCGCTGGCTGTGTTTGAAACCGAAAGAAGCCTTGCTGTCTCGCTGCTGTTAGTCGATGACTATGTATGAAGGTTCCCCCTGGTTTCAGAAGGCTTCCAGTGCATCTTCATGTCTAATGATCTAAAGCAAATTCTAGTATGAGCTTTGGAGATAGCCAAGTGAATATTTAATGGGGGTTTTTTTCTCAGTAGAAATGGAGTCATAATTTAAAAAAAAGAAAACTTTTATAAATGCTGCTTTCATCCATGCCTTCAAATGCTTTTTTTATTCTTTCCTCCAGCCGAATGCAAAGAAATGCGGAATATAAATACATCTTTGCTGCCTTCAAAATCTGCCCAGGCGTCTTAATAATAGACAGGATGTGATGCAAAGTTTGGATTTGGGTTTGCTGCCTTTCTACTGTATACCGCCTGTGCACAGCTATCTTGTTTCATTTGGTAGTTAGGACGTCGTCGTAGCGAAAACTCAGGTGAGAAGTGATGAATGAGGAAGTGCATAGGAGAGAGTGAACAAACTCGTATAACAGCACAGGTTACAGAGATTAGTGTTTTTCTTTCAAGAATGCACCAGTTCACTACAAGAGCCCTTTATTCACCTCCCGGGGCCATGAGAGGTGCTTTTTATTTTAGATGGATGTGCTTTATTGGACTTCATTTGCACCATTGAAAAATAACACCCAATTAAACCCAGTGGCAACATTTTTATTGGTTGAAGCACTTTTATGTATTTAGCAAATGTTTATTATTAAAAACATCTACTAAATGATCTGTATTATTTATTATTTTATTTCTATATTTGTAATATATTCTATGCATTAACAGGCCTTAAATTCAATCCTACGTTGTATTCATAGTTCCTATAAGAGAATCCTCATGGAACCATTAAGCAACTATATTAAAAGGATTCAGAACCTTTCCATTTCATTTTGTTTTGTTGGTGGTTTAAATCCATTTAGAGGCTGTTTTAATTAGTTGAAGTTTATTTTATTCAAAGGCGAAAGTATCTGGCAAACACATCGGTCTCAAAATATATCCTTCTCTCGTGCATCTTAAAAATGAAAAATCAGCTCCTCTAAATCTCCTCTCATTAAAATGCTCCCATCTACTTTCTGTTTATTGCTTATGAGCGTGTTATGAAAACGCGCATGTGCTTTTCATCCTCCTTGACATTTATTCGGTTTCACCTCGGCTTTGACTTATTTCAGCGAGGCTACACTTGTGTGGTGTTTATGTTCTGCCCAATTGTTTTTCTTTCCCTCATGGAAATAATGACTAGGGATAATTGTGGAATACAGTGTTCTTGATATGTGTGCTGGAGCACTAGGGCGGCCCGTAATTACAATGAGTGAATACAGATACAGTCACACACTCGGATTCCTGCTAAGGCCCAGTAATGAGGTTTGATGCGTTGTCTGAAGTGCGTGAACCTGTCGCCTGTTTAGATAAATCCAAAGCGCTAACACCCGGCAGCGCAGGTCGGAAAATTCACCCAGCGACCTGGAAGGACGCAACTAGCTTATTGCTTACTGAACAACAAACTGATTAGCTCGCTTTCCTAGCAGAGAATTAATTGGGTTCCTTGACGCTTAAAATTAATTTCCATTTTTTAATGCCCCGTTCGAAAGCTGGGCCGCAGATAAATAAATGTGATGAATGAGAATACTACGAGCGGTGTGCCACGCGGAGCCATGGCGAGATGAATGAAACCTGAAACCGTGGATGTAGTCAATGGGTTTGTATCGATCTGGGTGTGTAAATATGGCAGGACTGGCACAGTTTCCCCTGTTTGTATCCAGCTTAATGGATAATCGCTCTTTTGTCATGGTGCAGCGTATGTTTGCGCTTGCTTGATTGTTGTACGTGCTTGTGTTCCAGTATCCGCAATCGCCTTTTTGACAAGAGATGTTTATAGTTCTCTCGTAAAATATGTGTTTTGAAGCTCGACGCTCTTTTAACATTTTGAAAGGGTCACTATTTTTGAAGTTGTCACACAAGCTACTAAAAAAAGACTTGGAGAAATGGATTTTATGCTGAGAAACAGCTAGGTGCTATATAAAGCACTACATTAGGCAGTGAAGTAGCCAGATAAAGGACCGTGTCTGACAATCAATTACAAAAAGTTTTGAAGCTATTTCTGTAGTTCAGACTGCTTTGTGATATTCTTTGAAACTGCTACCCACTTGTTCAGCACTGTTTAAAATTACATTTTTGGTTGGAAGCTTTAATTCTTTTCAGTTTTTTTTTGTGTACATCATATGTTTTGCGACGTGATGTATTTTCAGAGGGAATTGAATCTGCTCAGAACAATAGAAAACACATGTAAAGTTTACCATTCACTTTTATGGTTCAGACTTGTGCTTCATGCAGAGTAAATGTTATTGTTAGATGGAAATGACATTAAAGACGTGTAAAAAATAAAAATGTGAAAGTACTTTGTCAAATATGAAGCATAAGAGATATAAATACATTTAATATGCAATTTTATTTATTTAGGTACTGTGCATACATAAGAAAAAAATGTTAAATATAAAATGTGCAAAATGTTTTTGTTTGGTACTATGCACAATTAAAATTATATAAATCGTAAGCAGTAAAAAATATCCCAAATAATTCTTGGTCCCACTTTATATTAGGTGGCCTTAACTACTATGTACTTACATTTAAATTAATAATTTGGTACAGTGCACTTATTGTGTACGTATGTTTTTACATTGTACTTATTACAATTACATATTTGTAAAAATATATATTTAATTACATCGGTAATACATTTCTGTACTTACATTTATAATGACATTATTGACCCATCTGTTACACCATAAACCTACCCAAACCACCAAACCTGTCCCTAACCGTACCCGTATCCCTCCTCAATAATTCTGAAATTTTTACAATGTTTAGTTCAAGCAATCAAGACTTTGTTATTTTAGGCTAATTAAATTTGGGCTTCATTAGCACATGTAAATGGAGTATCCCAAACACAAAATGTATTTCATCTGTTCGTTTAAGTCCTAGTTTGTGTCCATCCTTTTCCAGAAATGCTTTTGAATTCGCAGTTATGTGGCCTTCGCATTTGCTTTTAAGGTCAGGATTTTGCATTAGTTTTTTTTTTTTGACTCATTCGTGCCTGTTTTTCTGGCCAGGTGCGGCCTTGCAACCAGGACAAACATGTCAAAAAGTGACATGATGCGTCTGTCAGGCAAAATGCAGCTAACCCAAATATACCCTGACATATGATTTCCATAAACAAATGAATGCAAGTTCTGAATAGCAGACTGGAGCCTGCCTCCGTGTCTGTGTCACTTACTCTAAGTGACAGCTGACGAGTCGCCGGGCAGGTGTGGGACTCGCTGTAACGAGCAGTTAGTGCTCACCGGCTGAACACTTCCACACCTGAGAGTCGAAACCAAGCTAACTCATATTCGCATGCCTTTAAGTAATGTCACATACTACAACCTGCTTCGCGACAGCTGCCGAGCACTAGTGCTTTTTAAACAGCCTGTTTTGCTGGGAGTTTGATGCGAGTTTGTCAATGTGTGTGTTTTTAGGTGGCTGAGATGCACGGAGAGCTGATAGAGTTTAACGAGAGGCTGTACCGCTCCCTCATGGCCAAAGACAACCTGATCGGACAGATGAGACAGGAACTCATCGACCTGCGCGGGCCGGTAAGCAGATGCAAGCACACACTCACACACACACACACCTCTCTGTGGGTGTGTGAAACCGTACCCTCATCGAGTGGTTGTTCTTTTTTTTTTCTCTATCTCTGCCGTCCAGGCACTCGGGGCAGATCGCTGTCTGCTTCCATAGGTCTGCCCCCCCATCCATCATTAACTGTCTGTCTGTGCCAATAATACACCATTACTTTTGTGTTTCAAACGCAAGCATTTACCTAGCCAGATAAACGAGGGCATACTATAGATTGCTGTTTTGGAATAAAATAAAACGTTATTTTGTGTTTTTACTGAACTAACGAATTAGCGCGAGAGTAAACACAACGGCGCAGATGATTTACTAACATCGCGTAAATTGAAACGCAGACGCAACATGAGATTTACATCTCGACCAACGCAATATAGCAAGCGCAGAGCAAATGAGCATAATCGCAGATAAAGAATAAATTAAGAAGCCACGGAACTGGAGGCCAAAAAAAAAATAGACCTGGTATTGCTTGAGGTTTCAAAGACGTCTAACGTTTCCCGAAGCTAATTAAAAATAACATGGATAGGCAAACGATATGTTCGGATAATGTATTTTTCTGGCATTCAAAATGAATGAATATGTGTGGAAAAAGTCCTCTCCCTTCTACCATGCACTCTCATGTTACGTGATCTTTCCAAAGCGTTCTCATATGTGAAGGTTTTCATAACATCATGATTAAGATGATTAAAGTTATCAGCGTTACTGATATTCAAAATGATAAGCAAGCGCTGCTCTGTTTACTTTTCGTATATCTGTGTTTATCTTGTATAGCTTTGTTTAGGTTTTGCATTTTTGCAAAAAAATAAATAAATAAATAAATAAAAAATAATAATAATAATAATATATATATATATATATATATATATATATATATATATACACACTGTTTATTACTGCTGACATAGACAGTTAATTCTTCTCACGCATTCACAGAGCACGTGTGTTCGTTTGTTGTCGGCCGTAGTCTTTGTGATGAGTTAGAGCAAAACTTTTTGGTCCGACGCAACACCTGTGGCCATTGCCTAGCTTTCCTGAGTTAAATGTGATTTGACATATTGTTTACAAGCTGTTTTGTTGATGCTTTGCTACTGGGGTTGAAATACGAAATATTTCATGTGCCAACAGTTTTTTCAACATACCTTCTGATGTCCGTTAATTTCTATTTCTTGCTATAACTAATAGTGAATAGGAAGAGATGATCTTAAACTGCGATGACTGCAACAATCAGTCACTCCACGTTAAAAAGCATCAAAACTGCATTTATTGTTTAAATTGTATGATGAAGCTAACAGAATTTGAAAGCTCAAACCTCGTTTCATATCAAAAGGTTTATCGTGATTATTGGATGGCAGGCAAGCTGCGAATAATGTTTAGTGATGTTTTGTTCACCAACAGGAAACCGCATAGATTAGATTTTAGATTAAGAGTTAAGATTTAAGAATCGGTATTGGTTCATTAAATTAAAGATTGATATAAATCTGTTATTCAGTAATGTCAACCTAGCTCCTCACTCTCAGGTCACTCCAAATGCTGTTATTAATTTTGTAGGACAAACAATAGCTGAAGAGTCTCTTCACCTTTATATTATATTACAATATATTATGTATTTGTGTCAATGTCACTTTGTAGTTAAAAATAAAGTCTCATGGGAGGCAATGAATGAAATGAACAATGAAAACACAAATTCTATTGGTTACAATAAAAAGTAGTTAATGCAAAAATCAAAATGCCAAATCAACTAAACTAAGAGCTCTATTATTAAACTCTAAACAGAAATAGTGGAGATGGTGTTAAGCATTCCTTGATAGAGAATCATCTGTACTTCATGCCTAATTCAACGATTTACTCCTCAGTCTTTTTATGTTTCTTTTTATACTTATTATACTTCTTTTCCAGTTCCATATCAATGTCTGTGACTACGTTATTGCAAGTACTTTCCATAACGTTCAAGCGTTATTATGCTCAAACATATATTGCATGAACTTAAAAACAAGCAAATAACATAACACTGAAACAGGTAAATCATTAGCAATAATCAACTATTCAAATTTGTGGGTTTTTTTTTTTCCTTCCACAAAGCTATTTTTGTGTTTGGATAAAGTGGCCATTTAATTTGACCCGTCTGTCTCTAGTGACACTCACTGCCACTGTGTGCTCTTTCCTGTTTATTGCTTATCTGTTGGCCACTGATTACTTTTTGATGCATCGGACAGCAGTGGCTTTGAACCATGGCCTTCTGTAACTGTGCTGAACTGTATAAGGTGGATGGTTTATCTAGCTTCCATGGCTCACGTGTCTATTCCTCTCTGGTGCCACTGCCTGCCAAGATGCAGTAGCCTGTGACCCCTGTAAATGCTGACATTACCACACTTTCACCACAAGATAAGATGCACACTCAAATAGGATTAGAGCGTTGTTCCAGTTCGGCCTCCGGTGTTTTCAGGAATGAGGGGTAAATGTGCACAGAGAGGTATAATATTGTCATATGTTATGAAAATTTTATATAAATTGTCTGTTTTAATGTATTTTAAAATGCAGTTTGTTCCAGTAATGGCACAGCCGCATTTTCAGCAGTCAGTGCTTATGATCAGTCAGAAATTACAGAATTTATGCTTAGTTAACATTTCTTATCACAGTCATGCTACCTAATATTTTTGTCGAAACCTTTATACATTTTAATATATCTTTGCTGAATTCAAATATTTATTTATTTTATTTGTTTAAATTTTTTTTTTAAAGACATAATGCTAGGAAAATAGTGTATTTATATCTGTTTTGAAATCTGAAATGGCCTGAATGTTTTCGAAGCCAAATGAAGTACAAAAACTATTTGAAATTAAGTGTGCCTACTGTGCATGCAAACTGTTGAATAAATATGATGAAAAAAGCAGTGCTGCATTATTAAAATATCAGTACATTACAAAGGAAACATCTAAAAGCAATATGACTCCAATAACTCTTGCAATATCGGGCACTGAATTTGAGCATGCGTTCAGCATGTTAATAAATGTTAATACCCCAATGCATCTTATATTAGATAATTAGATATGTATGTAGCAAACTAGGACATCACTTGGCGCACTTGGCCGTGTATCCCGTTCATTTATTTCCTGATGCATAAAATTAAGTACTTTAAACAGTTAAATATATGCTGCATTATGAAAGTATATGACAATTCAAGTTTTATTTTTTTTCCTCTGTAAATATCACTGGACTGGAGACAGGAAAGGAAAATACAGAATATACAGTATCTGTTTTGGAAGTTTATGCAACAGTTCAGTGTTAATCAGCAAACTCCGCTAGATGCAAAAGGAGAAGCTCACCATGGCCTCACGCTCTCTGCTTTTGGACAGGTGCCAGGGGACCTGAGCCAGACCTCTGACGATCCCAGCCTATCTGACTTCGAGACGTAAGTGGCCTCCTACTCGCTGTTCTTTTTATATTTGTATGTATTCATGTTGGAGGTGGTGTAAAGCAAACCTCTTTTGAGAATCAAATCGATGGTATGGAATTCCATAAAGCGATGCCTCCGATCTGACTGCGCTAAAAATAGGGAAGCTGAGTGTTGCTTGTTTTTATATTTTCTTTCTGTTTTTACAGAGCCTTCAACGCGCTATAGCTATAACCTATGTAGCTGAGAAGATGTCAGTCATTACAAATGGCTGAAAGAAAGCCATACGATGTTAAACTTGTGCGTTAAGAAAAAAGACCGCTCTTTAGTTTGTAAAAGGAGGGCTTTTTCATACCCTTGGGCAGATAAAGTGATCATGGCTACACTAATCTATTGCTAAATGACTCTTCTGTTGAGGTTCTCTAATTAGACTTTCCCAATTTGTTTTCTCCTTCCTTGTCTGTCTAAGAACACAACGTGCCCTTGTCAACGTGTGGATCCCTTCAGTGTTCCTTCAAGGTCGGGCTGCCAACACCTATCATGTATATCAGGTAGTTCTTTTAATCAGAGTTTAATCTACCAGAACATTTTTAATCTTCTCTTTACCACGCTTTTCCTCTCAGTATGTATTGCTCTGTCAGCTGGACTGTACGAGAAGTTAGTGGACTTAAGGCAGTTCGAGTGGTTCTCATCAAGAGGGCCTCAGTATTTAAGTTAATAGATAATAATATACACCAAAACTAGAACATGGATATGTGAAGTGGTGGTGGTGCACAGAGCTGCTTGCTTTTATGCATTGCTTCGTCTCTTTCCAAAACCCAGCTTTGTTAGGTTATTGATTATGAACGATTATCAATCCAAAAGACGGCATTTGGGTTGAAAAAAACCCAGCATGTTGACATATAGTTTAAACGTGTGATATGACACCTTTGTTATTTTGCTGTTTTCATACAAAAGTGACCCATGCACTTTCTGTAACAGTATAGATTGCCAAGAGACCATACTAAGTAGCAATAGTGCCCCCACGTATTAGTTGATTTTGCTGAGTGAATTGGTTTTGACAGCTTTTTTTCGATTTTCTCTGAGTGTTCCCTTGAGTCTGGCCTTGAAATGGATCCCTATGGAAACGGATGCATTGTTTTTTTTCAAGGCGTGACTGATGGATAATGCTTTCCATTATTTCAGATTTAACCCAGTATATCAAGGCTTCTCATTTCCTGATATGATTGATGACTCCAGACAGTGCGATTCCCACGTGAGCACTGATGTCATCAGCATGTATATATGTATTGGAATATACTTGCATTCATCTCATCTTGCAGAGAGAGTGTGTCATTTTAAAGACATTGTCATAATGTTTCTTGATGTCTAGTGAGCCATTGGTCAAGAAGCTTGAATTACAGGAACGGTTAGCAGTTTTTTTAAACGAAACTAGGCTCTAGCCAAATATGATATTACTTTATTACAACTATGTTCTTGAAAAGTAATTGAACATTGCAGTTTAAAGGGTCAAGGCAACCTTTACTGCTGTTGTCAAGGGTCATTATCCAAGCCTTTGGTATATAATGTAGAAAGAGAGAAGTTAAATTAAAAATTGGTTAAATATTGGTAAATGCACCAAGGGGCTAGACAAAGGACCTGTTAAAGGAACTGTTCTCCATTCAGCCGATCTCTGGCTCTGGTGATTGCACCTTTAGCATAGCTTAGCATAGATCATTAAATCACTGAATAGACCAGAAACATCTCGTTTAAAAATGAACAAAGAGTTTCTTTACCATGTCCACAGCAGCCACAATGCTATCTTTGATTATGACGCCAGAATGAGAGTATAGTTCTTGGTCATATCAGCCAAGAAAACAGCAACTTTTCATTTTCCGATGGGCTTAGTACTCGGTGTAACAACAGAAAAGTTTTAAATATTATATTATAAGAAAAAAAACTGATCAAATGTTTCATTATCACGGGCTGCAGCAGTGTTTGTTGTTTTAAAGGCAAGAGATTAACAAGCTATGAATTTCAAGAACTGAACAGTATGTTTTATACAGAGGTCTGGTATGAAACTCTAGATGGCGCAGTCTGATAGGTCTAACCTAATGATATTGTCACATGGAACAGCTGATCTCCAGCATCAGTAATCAATGAGCTTACTGCTCAATATTCAGATATCTGGCTTTTGTTTGTTTTAGCAGTTTGACAGCACCCTTTTGAAACCCACAACCTTCCCCAGCTCCACCTGTATAGATCTGCTATGAGGTGATTCATGTATCCTATACGCTGTTATTCATGTGTGTTATATGTGCAGCAGCAGTATTTCCTACATGCTCATAAAAACCTGTTGTGGATGTATTTGCAGTAACAAGTTTAGGTACCCCCTCTGCAGCAGCAGCAACATAGCAGATCTATTCCGCCAAGACCAAACACATTAACATTGTCATGTACATAACCATGTCAATCCCTGAGAGTTATCGTAGAATCACAGAAATAAATATACTTCCGCTGCAACAGATCCTTAGAATTCATTGACATAACTGAAAATCAGCATGGATGACAGTACTCTCTGATCTATATTGAGTGATTCTATAATTCAGCCACAAAAAAGTCATCTGGCTCCTGAATGTTTCATTTTATGACTCAGTGGCTCCAGAGTCAATTTTTTAGTCTGGAATCCTGCATCAGGCATCTCCTGGCAGCAGATTATGGCACATTACCACCACCGTCCGAAATTGCAGCTCCTCCATTTCCCACTTTTGTGTTTCTGCCTCTCGTCTGTGCTTAGAAATTACCCTCTATAAAATAAATCAGACTGCTGTTGGATTCCATAGAAAGAATGTAATTGATCTTCACTAATATTACCAAAGCTTTGTTTTGCTGTGAGGAATTCTACCTCCTCCGTTTCATGTCACATAATGAAAAAATATAACAGCTGCCTAAAACAACTCATTCAAGCTTATACAATTTCGCCGGAAAGGGTTATTAAAAAAGCGGATGTAATGACTGTTATAATGTGGATTTACAGGGGCTGTGTCGTTCTGCTGTTCTCCTTTTTTTCAGTGCAGACGTTCTTGGTTATATCTCGCAGAAATGGCCTGTATTCGGTGTACGGTTGTGCCCATTTGATGTACTGTATGCCTGATCTGCGGTTTCATTCTCATGTGTTAATGGTGCTGCTCTGCCTTTGTAAATGTCCGTTGTAAATCAGTGTTGCTGCTGTGATAGTGTCTTATTAAGGGATTTTATATGGTGGCAGGCAGCAATCGCAGCTCTCATCAGTGGTCACGCAGTTACAGGATACACCTTTTCATCTCCTTGTTCTTTTCTCCTTACCCTTCCCTCATATCTTCTTTCTTCAAAGACATCAGAGGTAAAGACGAAACGTGTGAAGTGCTCCATACATACGTATAGACTGGGTCAACGCTGCAGGGGTCTCTCGAGGGGCTGTTCCCATACTTTGCTTTGACCAAATTATATATTGCCATTTGTTTCCATGTGCAACGTTTGGAAAGAAATTCCTTAGTAAATTAGGTAACACTTTAAAATAGATAACACTTGTTAACTGTTGACTATGGCTTTTCCCTCAATCAATTCACTGTTAATTTTTCTGCTTATTAATAGTTAAGGTAGTTGTTAAATTTAGGTATTGGGTAGGATTAGGGATGTAGAATAAGAACATGTAAAGTAGTGCATTAATATGTGCTTAATTAGCACTAATACATGTCTAATATTCTATTAATATGCGTGCTAATAAGTGTCTAATTGGTGTAACTTTAAAATAAAGTGTTTCCGTAAATTAAAATCACATGTAAGAACAAAAAAAGTGAAATTATTTACTCTGCCTCACAACCTCCTATAATTCATATGCAAAGGTCCACAAGCTCAGTGTGTGCAGATGCTGCTCTTATATTTGGGTCAATTTCATTGAATCACACCCCCTCTGTTCTGCTCATCCCTCTGGTTGAAAATGAATGTTGACCTAGTAGGTATCTTTTTCCAAACAGTTCCCTGTGCTGCCCCGTCTCTCTTTAGTTACTGTCTGTCTGTATATCAACAACATAGGTAGTCATATTATTAGAATCATATTTTTAAGGTAGTACTTTAGTTTTTGTATCAGTTTTCACTATTAACTATAGTTGTTTATTAGCATGCCTATTAGTACCATAGCTACAAAGCACACATTCTATTTTCCTATTTTACAGCACAATTGTACCCAATACCTAAACCTAACAACTACCTTACTAATTATTAATAAGCAGCACATTAGGAGTTTGAGGCAAAAGTCATAGTTAATGGTTTGTTAGTCTACGTGAACCGGAAGTGTGCCACCGATTTTACTTCCGTATTGTGACGTACGTCCGAGTGAAACAGAATGTTGAACGAGGAAAAGCAAGGGGGCGAGTGTGCTACAGCTGTAAATTTGATTTTACTTATTTTATTTTACTTATTTAGAACTGTTTCTTTTTTGTTAAGATCATCCTGGCACAGACCCCATGTGTAGACTGGCCTGTGTTACACACTGTGATACCCTCTACAAAGTAATAGTGTTTTTGCCTCAGTACTTAAAAAGGGGCGAGAATAGCTTCCTTCGCAAGGCTTTCCCTGGTGTTGCTGTACTTTCTCCTGTTCCAGTGCTCTGGGTTTGCTCTTAGCTTTCTGAAGTGCACATATACAAGCACTGAACTCCTCAGTCAGAATTCAGTTTTTTTTTTTTTTTTTTTAAATGAGTTATTCCCTTTGATCAGCAAAACCAGCTGAGCCCAGTGCCTCCGAACTCCACAAAGTTCTTGTTTTTACGAGCTAATGAGATTTGATAACTCTTGTTTTTTCCCCTCTCCCTTTTATTTCCATTCTGAATATTTCCTATAGCTAATGATTAGGGTAAGAACACAACCAAGTGATGTGCATGTACTCGTGTCTTCTAACGTGAACGCTGTAACGTAACTGAGCTTTGTGGTATTACGTAAGTTCGTACTAAATGACTTCTCTAGTGATAGCATTGAATATGCACACATAAGTGACTATTGAATTAGTCTAAATCTGTAGAAAAGTGGACATCTCCATAATTCATGTCATCGTCTCTCCCCAGAGATGTAGCGAAGTCTCTAATATCAGTATCACAGCCTCCAGTCGCCTGCCCATTAAAATAGTCTCATTTAATCTGAATCTTGCTCGACTCAAAAAGGAAAATGACAGATGCTGCATGCATGAGCACGACGCAGTGTGCAAAGCTGAACCTTGCATATGTATTTTGAAGGATATTATGCTGATTATAGTGTAATGATGATCAGGATGGTGAAGCCGGTGATTATGATTATAATGAGAATCACGATGACGGTTAGTAAGATAATGATTCTCATTGCAGTCAGATCATCGCAGGGCTGTTATTAATTGCAAAGTACTTTGCACGTCGCCATTAAAAATTGCCCGCTGGCTATTGTGCCACTCCATTTGATTGAAATCTGGCAGGGAGGGCACTTGTGATGAATGGATCATTGCTCATTTTTTTTAGGTTGTATCTTATGAGACGTCTTCTATAGATAGGAAAAGTATCCAGCTGTTCTGTAATTTCTTGTTTTCATTCAGCCTCTTACACTCAGAAATAAAATGTTTAGGGCTGGATTTAAATGAATAGTTCATCAAATAATAAAAATGTGCTGGTAATCTTGCCATCTTGCCTTTTTCTGCAGTTGAACAAGAAGATGATATTAACTGAATTCATGGTGCCTGGTGATTCATAAAAAGCAAGTCAGTTGGTTACTATACTATACTTGAAATATGAGCAAATCTTGGATAACCTGCAAATAAAAGGATTGAATTCATTAAATTTACTAAATATTTTTAAGGTAAGCGGTCGCAATCGATTTATTTTAGCTGCCTTTAAATAAACAAATTCAATTGACTAACTTTCAACATATATTTTTTCATTAATGTAAAATAAGTTGTTTGCAACCACTTACCTTAAGACAATTAAGACAATGGCACTTTTTTGATTAATGTATTTTAATTACATATAAAAATGTACATTCTTTTGGTTTAAAGTATTACCATATATTACCAACTACTGCAATAAGCTCAATGTGGTGCATTTTGTCAGTCATAAAAAAATTATAAAGACAAGATTTCATCTCCAGAACATGAAGTGCTTAAACAAGATATTTTAGGGGGGTGTGGACAAGTTTTTGAAACTTTAGTCTTTGCAACATTAAGGACCTTATACACTAACAACTCGTAAGCTTTAAATAAAAACAAAAATATGGAAATAGTTCAACTATAACGTAATTATTTTGTGTATAAATCTTACTTGTTTCTTTTTTTTTTTTTTCATGACTCAGAAATGTACATCACGTAGATTCATGGATCACATGTACGAATAGGTAGACATTTAATATTCAATTTAAATGCATACGTTTTAAATGTAGGCCTAAGTAATTTTTGAGTGTAGATTTTAAAATACCATTGATACCATTTTATTGAATGTATTATCAATCATACTGAGAGGTTTCCAGGAGTTTGTCATGGGCTACGGCAGGTCACTTTTTGCTGTGGTGTTTGCTCATGTCTGAATAGTTGATTATTAGGTTAACACCCAGGAAAGGGTGAAGGTGTGAGAGTGTATGTTTAACCTTTAGAATGGGGCTCGTTACAAATCAGAACTGATCTCCTACTCATCCTCATTATGGCAGCTGTAGAGCTGCACTCATGACTAATTCATACAGAGCGGACCGCTGGAGCTCACTGGGGCCAGAACCTCACTGAACGTTGGGAAGGCTCAATGACTTCATCATAGCTAGATGAGTAGACAAGATGTCAGTTCCCTGAAACTCCCTTTTCTCACTTTCCCCTGACTTTCCCTCTTCTGCTTTTCTCTCTTGGCTCCTCAAATGGAGTTTCAAATCCTTTCACAAACACAATACATTTGAGAGTGATATTGCGGCTATCAGTATTTCATGGATGCTTGATTTGGGCCCCAAGCAATATGTGCCACATTCTTGAATATTTCATTTCATAATAGTGAGACCTGTCTAGATGGACCTTTTTATAGACTATATATTTGTGTTATCCTAAAACTGCGTATCCAAAGCATTTTTTTCCCCTTATTTAACCATTCCATGCCTTTAACTATACATTTTAATCGAAACCAGATGTGTTTATTTTACGTAATAGAAAAAGTCTGCAATATCACTGTAGATCTTTTAGCATGGTTTAAATTGCCCAATTATTGCAGTGATGCTCTTTTAAAGCAATCGATATGCGAGTAAAAAAAAAAAACAACAACTCGCCAATAAGTAGCTTCCTCTCCCTTATTATTGCTTGTTTGTCTATTATGAGTTTTGACAGTTTTGTGAGCAGAAAGACCTGACAGCTAATTATTTATAAATGAGGTCCAGATGAGACCTTTCAGAAGAAACGGATCACAATTTTACTATTATTGAGGCTCTCAGCAATCAACAAGCATGACATACAAGTGAAATATGGCATCATTTGTACACATTTTTATTGAGAAGACCATTGGAGACCAGCAACAGAAGCATCTTTGTTGTAGGGAAGAATGTAGGGAAGAATGCGATAAGTTTGCAAAATGGGGAAAATGTGATGATATTCCATTATTGCAGATATGCATTGAGTTCAGTGTTTGCATTCTTTCTGCTTTCGATGCAGTATGAGAAATGTAGAATCTGTGTTTGTCAATTATAATTGAATTTGCATCGATGTTCTTTTAAGACACACTTAGCCATATCAAGTAATTGCAACTGCCTGTTTAAACTTTTTAAATTTCTGTTATTTTTATCATGTGACATAGCTTAAATGTCTTAAATATGCTGTATATACTCTGTGTGTGTTTATATATATAAACACTTGTATACACTACTATCATTAAAACTTTGGCGTCAAGTTTTTCAAGGAAGTTTTTAGTTTTGAAGGAAATCTAATGTAATGAAGAAAAGTAATGTATTTATCCTTGTATTATATATAGAACATTAGCCCCTATACAGTTAGGTGTTTAAAAAGCAATTTAGTTAAATAGGCAAGAATCCAAATGTTTTTTTTGGCTATATTGAATTTGAGCGTTTGATGGTTTGTGGTGTGGCATGTGCTCATGCTAGTCCAGATTGCATCTTTTATAGTTATCACACTCTCTTAACCTTTAAGGCAGTGCGCCCAGAGCAGATTGCCTATAAACTGTGATGGGGCTTGGAAAATTGAGAAAGATCTATATGAGATGCATAGTAGCATATCAGGAGCGAGTTAATTTAGGAAAATAAAATGGGCAATACCAACAGGTGAAATGACCTGTCTGCATTTCTGGCTGAATGAATCTGTGTATAAATGGGCTTGTATAGTCAATGTTGGTCCGGGTTTTTGACAGTGGGCTAAAGTGTGACTTTTGCTGTCACAATTAGTCTTGCATCATGACCCAGATTATATATTGGACCTAATGCCATTATACAAAACTAAATAATCAAGCATTGACTTTTGTTAATATCATTAGGAACTGCAAATATGGTACTTGGAAGGTTTGATCTGGTTATTTCATACATGAAACATTTCTATATTATTATTAATTGACCACAGTAACACATTTAGTTTGGTACAAACCATGTCTATACTAGCTGTATGTGAACTGTTAAGATGTCCGTGTTATCATCTAACTAGGCTAAATTTGGTTAACTTAACCCCAGTTTCACAGACAAGGCTTAAGCCTAGTCCTAGACTAAAGTGTAAATCTGAGCACTTTCAACTACTTGCTCTGACTGACCTTAAAACATGTCAGTTCCTTTGTTATATTGGGATACACACCAGTAATGCTTATTTTTCTAGGCAAGTTTATAAAAATCGCTTAAATGTACTAGTTAAACTATAACCTAATACTGGTTTAGACTAAGCTCTGTCAATGAAACAGGGCCTTAGAGTTTGACTGGGACAATGACCTGCTTTGACATCAACAACATTAATTACTGGGATAATTTTTAACTTTTAAAAAGTTGATAAGGGTATTTATTTTGCTGTACTGATGATGGATGATCTTCAGGTTTGTTACAGTCTATTATTTGCATTTAGCCTATGTTTTTTATTTTCAAAACCTTTTATTATCCAATCGGAACAGACCCGTGACTCACCTCTGAACTACGGTCTTATTTCCACAATTCCAATCTGTAATTTTTTTCTATGGAGTCATTTTACATCTCCTTGTAAATCCAGCTGTGATCAGCAGCAATCACACCTTTTAATAAAGTTGTTAGTGGAGCTCAAGCACTAATTGCCCTCCTCACATGCTGCCGCGTGATCACACAAACCCAGACTAACAGTATTTATGGGCCCATCTGCTGCATTCTCCTCAGTCCTGCCTGCATTGCTCCTTCACTCCTACGCTGGCTCTAGCCGTTGTTTGACTCGACCTGCGGTGGCCAGAATTTTAGAGGGCATCACGCCTCAGATCTTACACAAAATGAGATCGATGTATGTTGGACAGAAAGGTCAGGCTGAGGATGGCACACCAGCTCCATGCCTAGATTAAATTTGCCTTCTGACTCTTGTTTTATTCTGTTATTTCAGCAGCATTCAACGGTTTTTCAGCTCATTCATGGCATTAGATTTATCGCAATAATAAAATTATTTTATTTTTTTCTCAGTTATTTTATGTAAGTGTTTCTCCTTAATGCTATTCAGAAGTCCGTTTCATGTGTTTTAATGAAATCTACTAATCAAAGCTGTATTTATTTGATCAATATTGTTAAATATTCTTGCAATTTCTAATATTGGGTTTACTGTTTTAGTATACTTTAAAATATAATTATTTCTGTGACTAAAGACTGCCATTACTCCGATCTACAGTGTAACAGTAATAATAATACGATGATTTATTTTTAGTGTTGAAACTTGCGTAATATTTTTTTGCTTTATTCTAATTAATAAAAAGTTTTATTCAAAATCAAAATATTGCACAAATATTTCTTAATATTATAATTATGTTCTGTATTTTGGATCAAATAAATATAGCCTTGATGAGCATAAGAAACATCTGTAAAAAAACTTTTCTTATCTAATTTATCTTAACTTATCTTAAAATTTTATAGATCCCATACTTTTGGATGGCAGTATACATACAGACTAATATTAATAGTCAGTAAGTGCATAAGTCTCGTAGCACTTAATTTTTCATCAAGAATAACATTAAGATGAGTAATATTAGGAAATATTTATACAGTTGAAAATAACTTTAAAATGTAAATGAACTTTAAATATATAATTTATCCTATGATAAGAAAGCTTAATTTTCAGCAGCCATTAGGTGATCCTTCAGACATCATTCGAATATGCTGCTATACCTTTTGTCTAAGCAGAGTAAAAGAAGCAAATACATTGTCTACAGGAGATTTATGTATAGACAGAACTCCTTTTTCTTTCTATTATAAAAAGGTTCTGACTGTGAGGGAGGAAATGCATGATTGCAAGCAATAGGGGTAGGTGAGCAGGTCTGAGGGAGTTTAAAGATTTTTCTGAGCTGATACCATGTCAGAGAATTTTCAGCAAATGTTTTTTCTTTTTAAATTTATTTAATAATTTATTTAATAACATTCTAATGGGTGTGTTTTCTGCAAAAAGTAAAGCAGGAAGGGAGGATTCCTGTGTATCCCGCTCAATAGCCAGCCAAGCAGGAATGGTAATGTTTGATTTCCCAGGGTATGCAATCCACCAAAACATTAATGCACTTGGATTGGCTGCTCAGTAGTAATGCAACAGGGAAGACCAATGCCTCCTAACTCTTTTGTTTTTACAAATATGTGCTTTAGATATACAATGAACTGAAGACTTATTCAATCATGTAGTGAAACTGCACGGTTATTGGTTCGTGCAATGGATAGAAATTAACCAATGGCTCGGCAGTGGTGCTGCAGGAACCTATGGCTGGGAAGCCCGCCATAATGGACAGGCCCTCTGGCAATCGCTTCGCCACTGTATGCTGTATGCAATGTATGTTACGTCGAATGAAGCGACGACTGAGTCGTGCAGCTTTTCAGCACAGCAAGGAAGACAGTACTTTTTCCTGTATCTCGGAACTGAGGTTATGTTGGTAACTGTGTACATTCCATTTTTGATTCTTCACTCATACTGCGTCTGCTCAAGACTCAATGGGAACCCAGTTCAATCACGCCATGCTGAGAAGGGGAAATGAATGTAATTATACTTGAAAGTCTCAATATGAGAGAATGCAACTGACAGTAGAATGGCTTCTGTCTTCCAGCTTGGATGCCCCAGCTCGTACAGCCTCAGCATCTGGGGGGTTGAGAGTGTACAAGCAGCTTTCCCCAGTGTCTTGGACTTAAGGCAAAGCGCACAGGAAGTTAGACATGTGACCTCATACAGATCGTACCCGTGCATGAAGTGAAGGGACGTCTAGATTATAACATCTAGCAAATGTGGATTGCGAAGCCCAGCCAGACTCCTCCCAGATATCTGTAACAGTCATGCCGCTAGGCCAAGCCCATGATGAGGAAAAGCCTCTAGTTGATTGGGCTCTTACTCCAATGGGACATTGTACGCCCAAGAAAGAGTAGGCTAGCTTGGAAATGGGAAGCCCTTTGGCGCAGATAACCACAGCATATAAAGTGCTGCTCCGAACTCCTGAACGGCACAGAATAGTAAATGTAGACATTCAGTGCTCTGACCGGGTACAGTAAATTCAACTCTTGATCCTTTTCTGTGTTTGGTAGCACAGAGAGGGTGACCACCTGTTCTCTGAAAGGAGTAGAGAGCACTTTCGGTACATAGCCATGGCTCGGTTGCAGAATGACTGTGGGGTCATTAGGCCTGAATTCCAGGCAATTAAGTCTTACAGAGAGTGCATGTAAATTGCCCATGCACTTGACCGACGTGCTAAGAGCAGAGCAGTCTTCAGTGATCGTTTTTTCAGGCTGATGGACTGAAGCTGCTCAAGGAGGGTTCTTTTAAGGCTCTGAGTACTGTAGGCAGATCCCAAGAAGGGAAAGTGAAAGGGCTTGGCGGATTAAGCCTTCTAGCCGCTCTCATGAAACGGACAACAAGGTCGTTCTTGCCCACAGACTGTCCCTAGAGAACGTGTTTAAAAGAGGCTGCGAGGCTGGGAATAGACATGTTTTATTACCCCCATGACCCATCCTGATACACTAAGAATGGCTTGTCATTGTTTGGCTTGGATGGACAGAAGTTGCATTATTGAACGTTTGGTCGCTGTGAAAAGACACTGAACTCTTGAATGATGTGGAAGGAAAACTGCTCTTTTTGTGAAACCTACACCTACAACTAGATCTAGACAAGGTGAACATGACACACTGAGCAGCTTGGGGGGAGGTCCGGCCGTGGCGAGACCTAACCCTTTCCTTTTTCTGGCCTTTTGATCAAGAAGATGGTGGTGGCATGGGGTCCAGCACAACCTTTGGCCGGGGTCCCTGGCACTTAGGAAATGGGTACCATCTTGTGGTCGAGCGAGAGCGTTGTCGAGTGGCGGCGTGGCGGAGGAAGGCGAGGTACACAAGCAAGCTGAGTAGGGAGCACACCAGGACTTGGTGAGCTCGTCATGGACCTCAGGAAAGAAGGAGGAGGCTCTCTGACAAGGGCCTACATGGGATAGCATTTGCAACAACGCCACTCGCAGAGAAATTTGATCAATCTTGCTCTTGCCAGATGGTTCTGAATGAATGGTTCTTCTGCGGGTAGCTGGCAGTTGCGTCTCTTTGCAAGGCGTGTGAATGGCAAACAGTTCAGCAAATTGTCGTTGTCATCATTGAAGGAGAAGTGATCTAAAACCTGTGGCGAAGCGGGCGCTTATATAGCCAGAGGCCCTGCCCATTCTGGCAGAATCCGCTGCCATAGATTCGTGCAGCTGTTCGGGGTTGGGTTCTATCCACTGCACACATCGATGGCTGTGCAATTTCATTATTTTTGTAATAATATTGTAACATTAATACTGATTCAGTGCCTTCTGTCTTTTAGCTTCTTTAATATGACTTTGTTTCTTCAGGACTATTTCCCTGTTCAATTGAAGAGAGTTTATTAATGCGAATTTGACCATTCGTGCATGTAACCATGCTTTATCGTGAATGCTTGCTGGTTTTACTCATATTTTGAGATTCTTGAATGTCATCTGGAAGGATAATGGTTACGCTTTTAAGATGACATGCACACACACACACCTGCTTACACTTTACACACAGGTGACAGATGTTGTGGCTGAATG
Source organism: Puntigrus tetrazona (assembly GCF_018831695.1). Lineage (NCBI taxonomy): Eukaryota > Metazoa > Chordata > Actinopteri > Cypriniformes > Cyprinidae > Puntigrus > Puntigrus tetrazona. The sequence continues at coordinate 8,445,375 of NC_056710.1, read as the reverse complement.
TTCCTAATGAAAAACTCTTCTCACTCCTTATTGCTCCCTTTCCTCCTTTCCTTCCTCTCTTCATTTCTCTCTCTGGCTCTGTCATTCTTTTTACACCATGACTCTGGCACAGCAATCTTCCAAATGGATTCTATTTTCTGCCTAATTTGGCAAATGTTTTGTCTCGGTAGAACTGGAGTGTAGAGTGAACTTGGGGGTGGGTGTCAAATTGTAGGGCTGTGTACCATGATGAGTGTGCTTTCCAGAATCACTCAAAACTGTATAATTAGATTTTACTTGTGAATGAAGTTATTTAAGATGCACTATGTACAGTAGTGTGACATGGTTTAATCTAAATACTGATCAGTATAATACAATAGGTTCCGGTCCACTTAATTTGGACTTTTAGGAAAAACTGCACTTTTCACACTCTCACCATTTTATGTATTTTGTCCATTAACGGTTTCTAAAATAAGATGGATGTGTTAGGAGTTGGAATTTTACCACATGGATTTGTGATCTTTGGTTGCACTTTATTTTGAAACTCCACTTTAGACATTCTACTAAATACAAGTAACTTTGCAGCTACATGTCAGCTAATTACTTACTGTTAGTAGAAAGTCTAAATCTATCAAAATAATGTTACCTATTTTTAGTATAAAATGGCATATATTTTTGACAGGTGATACTGTTTGTATTTTATTTAAAATATATATTATTAAAAGGGATATGAAAGTTACGTCATCATTAACCCACCTTTGTGTTCTAATGCTGTATGCACTTCTTTCTTTTTCCGACCAAAAAGATTTTTTTTTTTTTGCACATCATATATTGACAGCATATGGCGATCACCATCAAGCTTTTTAAAATAACGCAAAGGTATGACATACATGCTGTATATTCCAAGTGTTAGGTGGGGTATCTGGTAGGTTTTGGTGGAAAAACAAACAAAAATTGTACATTATTTAGAAATATTCTGACTTAAAACTCTATTAGACATCCTAAGGCTCTATTAGGCAGTGGTTCATTCCGACTTGCCCCGGAAAAGCACACAGATCAAGAGAAATCAAGACTGCTAAAAACATGTCAAGAAACAATGCCTTGAAATTCCCCCAAAAAGTTTCTGTGTACGTCCTTCACTGAGTTGAATATCTCCGGATCAGAACTCTGGTTGTCGTGACAGTCAAAATGACAGTTGACAGATGAATGCAATAACTTGTTGCGAACAGTTATATTTACCTCAGAGAAGAAAGTAGATGGATTTTTATCTTGTGTCGTGTTTTTATTAATCTTGATTTTTCACAACTCGTGTGCTTTTCCTGGGTGAGTCATAGTGAACTGCTACACTAATAGAGTCTCATGAACAGTGCACATTGTTAAATAATGTGGAAAATTTCTGTTTGTTTTTCACCAAACCCTGAATTACTGCCATTATATGGACAAGTATGTGTTAAACATGAAAAAAATACCAGTAAAAATTTGCAGTCTAAAATAGAAAGAACATCATATACAGCATTACAACAACACAAGGGTGAAAAAAATTTATTTAATTTAGATTTTGGCTGAATAATCCTTTTTTGGGGCAGTAATCATGTATAATTTACGGTTATTTCAATAGTAAATACATGTGAAATACAGTATAATGGACAAAATAAAATGCTACCCCTTTTTAAAAAAAAACAAAACAAAAACTAAACTATCGTGTAAGTACTAGTTCTCACTCACATTCTTGAAGATCTACTGAATATCTGTTGAGCCTCCCAACATTCCTTGTTGTCCCACCCTGAAGATGACCCTGCCTGTGGGCGATTCACAGGTGCTCTAATATTAAATACAACAGCACATTTGCTCCTATAATACTGCATCGCTATCAGTTAGATGTGGGTAGAGGCCAGTTAAAGCAGCCTCATGAATGGCAAGTTTGTAGCTGGTTGTTGGAAAATGGGTGAAATGAACCCTGCGGGTGGTTTGTGCATTTCCATTTTTGCTCAAAATATCCCTTAGTGGGCAAATTAGAATAATGCACATAATTCTAGGATCGACTAAAAGACAAATCTCTCCGGGGAGCCCTTAGCAGGAAGAGACCTCGGCACTCCGGCAGCCAGTGATTTGTGCACTGACAGCTGTAGTTAAGCTGAATTGCTCAGTAGAGAGGATGTGTGGAGTCTCTGTAGGTAGAAAAAGGGAGCGTGAGATGAGGAGGAGGTCTCCTTATATGATTCCACCCGAAAATAGAAGGGGTCAAACCACAGCTTTTACCACAGCTGGGCACCTTCAATTAGACATGCTGCCAAACCGATATTAATTCTCTGCATTTCATCTTCAGACAAGATTGCACACGTGCCTGACGAATAGGGTGTGAGATATCTGAGCTGGAACAAAGACGAGTGTTTATGTGTGTGTGTGTGTGTGTGTGTAAGTGGTAAATCACCACAAAATGCTTTTTCTCAGCATCTTGTTGTCTCTCCATAAGGAACACATCTTCGCTCAATATGGATATAATGAGATATTGTAAAGGCTTTCATAGCTGGGCTAAATATTAGCATCCTCCCCCAGGCTGACATTTGCTTTTAGTATGAATCATACACTGGCTGCTCTTTTCTTTCATTGTTTCACAAAAGATAAATGACTCTTCCATTATGCTGTCCGTAGTGGAAGTAAAGGTACGCAAGTCTAATACTACGTTGCAGTAATGCCCAAATAAATAGACTGGTGACTTTGTGCTACCCACTGACACTTACAAATTGTTATGAATTATTCTCAGTGCTAGATTAATTAGAGCAGATTAATGGATTTGTTTTTAATTTCCCCATACTTCTTGTTTACTCGATATTACCTTTTGACTGGGACTTACGGTACATTTTAAAGCTAACTAAACCACATAGCAACACATTGTAAATGTATGCAAATCGGAACACTTTAGCTTTGTGCTAAACCACACTGCATAGCAACCACTCAGATCACCCCAGTGGTCACATAACAATGTGTTATAACCGTTAAGAACACCCTAGCAACCGTCTAGAATTGCACTGCGGAGTTTCTTAAAACACATTAAAATCTAGGTTGTAGTGTTTGGTGGTTAAAAACTAGCGCGAGTGAACTACATGTAAAATTTTATTAGAAATTTTTCAGCACTTGTTCCTCTCTTTTGAGAATGTTGTTTTGTTTGATTGAGCTAATTCTAGAATTTCTTGGCATGTCGCCATAAGCTTTCATTTTAATTGAGGTTGGTTTTATTTTTGTCAAGAAAGAGTTTTAAGTGAGAGCTGGATTTCCTCAAACACTTTTTCATGGTATTAATTTGCGATTATTGAGGGGGAAGTGATTGCTCTTTAGAGGATGATTTGTTGCCATAAATATGTATGCTAATGAGACCGCCTCTATGGGATTATGATAGCTTTAATACACCGTCAGTTTGTCATTTTGATTTTCTTTAGTTAAGGCCATAAAACCTCTCTTGTGTGTGTGCTTGTGCGTATGTTCATCACTCTGTGTCTTAATATAATTGTGGCATATTCTTTGAAATATCCTCTGATTAATATGTTTAGAGAATTTCAAGGTTTAATCATAAATAAGATTTGCATAAAGCAGTTGCTATCGAGCTAATTTGTAAAGAGAATTAAATTAAACTTTATAAAGCATCAACATCCTATATTCATGAACGTGCCAAACCAGACTGAACTCAAACTGAGCACAGGCTATTAAAGATAATGGCTATGAGTGAAACTGTAATGGCCTGCTGCTTGTGACTAAGCCTTATTTGTTATTCTGCTCACTCTCGTCTTCACCACCCAAGTCCTTCTAATGTGATTTTTACAGTCATTCAACTTTTGACATGTCTGTTCTCCCAGTGCACCATGGGAAAGTGTGGGTACCCTTTTGTTATTGTTTTGGATCATGGATCACAAGAAATGTTTGTTTATGTGTGGTCTTGGCATGACCCAAATATAAAAGAAAAAAAAAGGTTTGTGAATGAAATCTAATTTCTAGTTCATTTGAAAAGGTTTAGTAATTCAAATCATGACATGCAAAGACCTATCCTCTTTGTTACTGTTCGTAATGAGTGTTTGTAACACTCATGTTCTTTAAAATGTTGTAATTTTTTAAAGAAAATTTAACGGCAAATACCATTTTGACAAAAAACACTTTGCGCAGTGATGCATGGAAAGATGTTTTTTCATGTTTCTTTCAGGTCCAACTGATGTTAATCTACTCTCTTGTCTGTTATGTTTGATGGACATAAATGGCAAATGTTATTATTATTATTAATTATTTTAAACATTTTTTTAACACTTTATTTTAAGGAGTAATTACCTAATTAGATACTTAGTAATAGCCATTGTACATGAAAAATTTCTTTACATGAAATAAAATGTACTTATCATCCGACTAGGTTACTGAAACATAATTACAAACTGTAAGTACAAACTGTTACGTTAACTAAGTTACATGGTAAGTACATTTTGTTTTATCTAAGTACAACCACTACTACCGAGTACTTACTAGGTAATTACTCTGTATTACAGACACCTTAAAATAAAGTGTTACCAAAAATTCTATTAATCAAAGCAGCACAACTGTTTTCAACATAGTGTCTGCAAGCTGTTGCATGAACAGGACAATTTAAGACTAGGAATGACCAACTTGAGTTATTTTGGTGTCTGGTTTGCATGCGTGATGTGATTGCACTGACGCTGTGACACCAGTAGTCTGTGAACAGCCTGAGTTTGACACTGTCAGCGTGGCCTCGCAGGTGCAAACGTGCTGTCAGAGTCTAACCTCTCATGAGATCCTCTTACTAAAGCCAGACGTACACACTCTCTGCTCAGCATCCCCAGCGGACTCGCTGCTGTCTGTTCAAGAGACCTAAGCATGCCACTTTGCTGTGATCAGAGGTCTAGCTTCGGTAATTCAAGCCAGGCTCCTCTGTCCTGCTCTGAAGGAGAAAGCGAGGCGTGAAAATAGCATCCCTCTCCTCCAAGCTCCCTCCTTTTCCATGTGTTGTTGTCGCTGCAGTGCTCTTCTAGATACAGGCCCTTGTGCCTATCTGGCTACGGCACCACTGGAGACCTGGTTTTTAACAGATGCAAATAACAATCAGACTAACAAGAGCCAAATGACCCATCAGATACTCATCACCGTAACCCGTGACGTTTTATGCATTTTGTTTTTTTCAGGTCTACATTAGAATCCTGGACAATGAGTGGAATGTGTACCGGCGCTACGCTGAGTTCAGGGCACTGCACAATTATCTGCGCCCGCAATTCCCACAAGTCGACACGTTCAATTTCCCACCTAAAAAAGCCATCGGCAACAAGGTATGTACTGTAGGTTTTCTCCGTAATGGCTGATTCTACTTTTTCCCGATTATACTTGCATTTAGGGACTGAGGGGTTTGGCTTAGGGTTGCTTACATGTAATTATGCATAATTGATCATTGTTATAACATGTAACGTTTAACAAGGACACTTTAAAATAAAGTGTGACCGGAATTTTCTTGTGCGAAAGTTGAAATCCAGATTCAAACTGTTTCTTAATTTTGGAATTTTGGCACAGCCATGTACTGCAATGAAAACAGCGTCTGGAGTAGCATGATAAGTTGCATTTGCAAACTTTTGATCTGATATGAATGCATTTTTCAAGGATCACAGTTGTGGCAAACCATATATCACAAACTCGAAAGTTGATTGTTGATTCTGTACACAGCCGGCAGAAAACATAAGGCCATAACATTTGAACTAACATTTTAAATGACAGTAATCCAAAAATATGAGAAGAAAACATGTCAGCAGAGCACAAAAAGGCAAAATAAAGAGAATGCTGCTGTAAAGAGAGCCAGAGACCCATCAAAAACAAAAAAAAAAAGAACACTTTCCATCAGAGCCACCTGCTACTAACCAGCATGCATGTTTATTTTCTTTATTCTTCTTTACAGCACCCTGTTTATTTTCTTTCTTTTCTTTTTTTTTTAAAGCACATTGTTTTGTTGTTATTATGACTATATAAAAAATAAAAGTAGATCCTTTGCTTTTTCGAACGATGCCTTATTCTTATCCGTTCGATCAAAACTCGTGGAATATTTTTAGTTCTTTTCGAGGTCATATAGAAAATACGAGACTGGCGAGGGCTTTCAACAAGTTAAAAACCATTTATGAAATATCATTATTGTTGTAATTATTGAAAACAGAATGGTTATTCAAAGTCAGATTAAATTATATCGCAAAGAACGTTCTTTCATTCATAGAACTTCATTCTAGTGTGAATTGCAAAAAATGCAATCATAATCACTGAAGCTGTATATCCTGCAAAAAGAAGCGGTTATAATACTGTGTGAAAAGAATTCTGATGCAACCTGAAACTTAATTGGAAATTGTCATTCATTTTCCCTTTATCCACTTTAATTGTGCAGGGGCATTTTTCGCCCTTTTTTCTTGAATCTGAAGCATTTAGCTTTTTTTTTTTTTTTTTTTTTTTTTTTTTTTTTTTACCGAAGCACCCGTTTTTGACCCTGCGCTCTACTGATATATAGAGTTTTGCTGCCTTCAATTCCGTCACCATTGATTTTGCCACTTTGGAGGTGTTGACACTTTTTTCCTAGCGTTTCATCTAGTAGGCTGCTGTGCAGAGAGTATAAGGGCAAGATTGCTATGTCATGTGGTCCTGCCCTCTGCCTCAGTGCCCATCAGCATCATCAGCGGGGCAGCACTGTATGCGCTAATGAGGATAGTCCACTCTGACAGCACTCTGATTCCCCACCTGTCCTTTCATTTTCCTCCCATCCCCCCCCTCTCTGTTCACCCAGGGGCAGGTAATTGGCTTGTGGCACTGCACTCTCCCACTGCCTGTGATTTTTGAGAGCGTGCCAGGCAGAGCCACTGGCCCCCACGTGGCCCTTCAAAGGTAGACTTTTTAGAGCGTGAAAGACAGACCTGATTTACCGGGACCCAGACAGTCACTGCCAGCCTGCGTCCCACCTCAAGGACGGCCAATCAAAAGAGTCAATCAACCCCAGGGCTGCCGTGAAGACAGCACGCTTTGTACCTGCTCTGAGCACATTAGTTTTGCACTACCAGCAGCCGGTTGTTGGTCTGGAGTTTAAAAACGAGTTATTTTTAGCCACGTTTTGCCATCTTGCTCTTAACATACCACCAAAAGTGGAAAACAGCTGAGCAATTGTCAATTAGGAGATGTGTCTGCATCTGTCCTCGAGTAACTCTGCTCAGTGATAAGTTCCTGACCTCTCAGGGAAGCGGGTTTCGCTTACGTGCTGTGTAGAAGCTTCGCACATACACGGGCCTGAAGGAGGCTCGCTTGTTCTCTTTTTTTCAGAGCCGAGAGCTGCTAACTGCTTTCTGCTGAAGTTTTAGCAGAAACTTTGACATGCAAATGCAACTGGAGTGTGGAAACCCTCAGGGCTCGGTTAGAACAAGAAAGCAGGGAGAAAAGAGTGCGTCGCGAGCAGGCTTTTAAAGTTGAAATGGCTGCAAGTGCGGAGGGTTTTGATGGCGACAGGGCTTTTGTTGGTAATCATTGGCCCGTTGAGATTAGCTGTCATGTTATCGTTAATTCTGTTATTGTTTTGTTGGAGCTCGGTGGCACTGGGTTAAAAAAGGGGCTCCGTTCCTTTTCCATGAGATATGCGCCGTTGCACACGTATGCGCGTAGGATATCTGATCTTCCGCAGTCCAGAGCTTAAAGCTGAATCTTTGAGGTATTCTTTGAGGTACTCTGATGATTCTTTGTGGATCCACTTGTGTGGATAAATCAAAGGTTAACAGGGTACTTCAGAGTGGCTGCTCCTTAAAAATACAAGGCCTGCATATAAAATATATGTGCATTTATTCCCACAAATTAAGAATTTAGTCTCTTGGTTTAGTTGGATAGAAATTAGTTCCTAATGCTTATTCATTTCTTCACTTGTTTTAGCAAATCATGATCACGTTGTACTAATTATATAATTATATATGATATCATACTAATTATATATGATGAGGTATAGATATCATTAAACTAAAATATTCACAAACATTATCAATGGTCATTATTAATTATCAATGGTTTCAAATAACTATTTATTAAAAAAGTTGTTTGCACTACACCAACCCTACACCTGACCCTTCCCCTTTACAGGAAACATTTTTACTTTTCTCCAAAAAAAACCCCAAAAACCCCAAACTTTTTAGTCAATTTGTGTTTTGAAAAAGGGACATAGGGTAATGTCCTCATAAGTCACCTTCTCCTTGTAATACCAATGTCATACCTATGTCATTATACAAATGTGTGCATAATGTGTGTATTCTATGTCACAAAAATGTTCACACACACACACACACACACACACACATCATGTGTACAAAAATTTCAAATAAAAGCTGTTTTATGAGTTATGATGCCAAAACCGTATGAACCAGCAGCAAATCTGAATGAAATCTGAAAGACATTCTAATAATTCAACTTTGCTACAACATGGATAAATAACACTTGAAAATATAATGTCTATTGTAATATTTCACATTGTTGCTGGTTTTGCTGTATTGTAAATTGAATACATTTTGAATGGTAGTGTATACACTTTAATATTAAGAGCACCACATTCTGTGTACAACATATAAAAAGCTTCTCTCTTATTAAACCATGTTGCTTGATGTCTCTTGATCAAGAGTCGTGTGAGTACATCCTGTAATCATGCTTGAACTGAAAGCTAACTTTGAACTTCATAACATGGTTGTGTTCTCCTCAGGCCACTAGTTACACCGAGAAGAGTAATGATGAGAAAATGCAAATAATGCCTCAGTTGAGGAAACGTACACCCCTTTGAAAGTGAGAGCACACTCCTGATCATCTGCACTTGCTGGTTGAAATGAAGGACTGGCCTAATCTGCATCTTGGAGTCTCTTGTTGCTAGTCTCATCATTTATCTTGAGACAGCAGCTTGTGTAATTACCCAGCGAGACCTTTCATGAGCCTCGCTCAAACCAGTGCAACACTAGGCCTGCTCTTGCGTCTCCTCTGACAAGTTCTTGAATTTTCTTTCAACTGTCGCTTTGTTTTTCATCTCCGAGTGAATCAAATAGATTTTAAACTTTGGTGATTGCACAAAAATTCCAACCATCCAATGTTAAAGCATCTCAATTATTACACTTTTTTCGGTCTTTTTCATCATCCACCAAGCATAAAAGTCTGACACCTTCAAAAAAGTAATAGCACAAAAATATAAATGCAAAAGCTTCCTTACACTCCCAAACAGTGTGTATAATATCCTTAAATCTTGAAAAGAGCAACCTTTCTTCTGTGATTGTCTTGAAGCTCTGTGTTTTGGAATGGAATATGAATTTGGTGTCTTGTTGTGCCCATGACTTCATTTGCTTGGGCCATGTCAGGCCCCTTGCTGCTCAACCATACTGACAGCTCCTAAACAGCTGATTTGTCAGAGGCTTGCCGGGGCAAACACGCTAAATGCTCCCCAGCCTACCCGTCAAATGTGCCCTGAATAAAAAGCAGAGCCACGCCGAACCCAGCCAACCACAGGAATGATGACATCAAAGAGAGGCGACTGTCAGCACTCCAGTCAAACTGTCACCTCTTAAGCTCCTCAGCTCTATTTTGATTTTTTTTTAAACATTTTTTATGACTGAGGTTTTTTTTTTTATTTATTTTTTTTTATCAGGATCACATTTACAGGCTCCATTTTTATTTATTTTTTTCTTGTTCACGCTTCAGAACTTTAAAGGGGAGTAAATCTTAAGGGAGCTGTCTTAGACGGTAATTGAGAGATCATATAAAGTAGCCACTGTTATCCTGTTAAAAACTCCTGGGATGAGTAGTTGTATTCACACTGAGACAGGTGGAGTTTCTTGGAATAGAGTTAGAATAGGTTACAGGAGCTGCCAGTGAAGAAAGTACACACTTATTGCAGACATACATTCAATCCAAGTAATTAAAGTTTATTTGTATAGCACCTTTCACGCAAATCATTGCAAAGCAGCTTTACAATGTAATGCACGTTTCTGCATTATGTTTAATAGCTTATCGGTGTTGACAGTCTCAAGTTGATATCCGTATGGCAGAAATGTATTGTAAAAATCAAGCAGTTAGTTAATGTACTGTAATCAAACAGACGGCCAATGCTATTACAGCAATTATTATATGCTGAAATTAAACATATAGCAAAATTGGGGTGTTTTGCAATAAAATGAAAGGATTAGTTCACTGCAAACTGCCTGAAAGTTCTGCCATTATTAATGGAAGATGTACGTTTGGAGGAGAAGAATTGTGTTAATTTTGTTTTCTTTGCGGTGGGGTTTGGGTTTAAGTCCCAGGTTTGACACCATTGAGCAATGCACCCCGGGGTGCGGCGTTGGCTGCCCACTGCTCCGGGTGTGTGTTCACGGTGTGTGTGCCGCATGTGTGTAGTTCTCGCTACTGTGTGTGCATTTGGATGGGTTAAATGCAGAGTACAAATTCCAAGTATGGGACACCATACCTAGCCACAGGTCATGTCCTTTCCTTTGCCTTTCCCTTCTTAAAACTAAAAATAAAGAGAACAGATATTAAATTAAAATGATAGCTATATGGTGACATAAATATTGAGACAATAGAAAGAATTATGAATGCTATTCAATTAGTTTAATTTAAGGGAAGGATTATCAAATTGAAATTTTGATGAGGGCCAAGAGGGTTGGTGGCCATTCCGATCTCTTTCTGAGAGGCCTACACAATTAGAAATTAAAATTAAATGCATATTCAGCAGTAAAATTATTTTATAATAATAATAAAAATAATATCCTTATAATATGTAAGTAATATTTTGTCATCTTTTTCATTTGAAATGAAATACAGAATTTTATTGAATTAATATATTCTTAATATATTAGAAATACGATTATATGAGCTTTGTCTGTGCGTCTGCAGAATTTTTGTATTCCTGTATTCATCAGTGGATTCGTTTTTGGTTCAAGTTTGCTTTTCCCTTGTCATTTTTGTTTTCGTCCAGGTGACTGTTTTGTTTTGTCTCGTGCGGTAGGTTTATTTTATCCAGTCAGGTTGAGGGCTGATGGAGGGATTTAGTGAGTCTCTCTGGGGATTGGCTGTTTAGAGGGTGACAGTACAGCGATAATGTGCACATCCTCCCTAGACATGTCCTCAATGTCCCTGCTCTCAGCTGATAGCCTCACAGCAAAACAGGACAATGCCAGTGTGTAATACCTGCTAGCTACCCACCTATGCATACTGATAAGTGTTTCAATGTATCACTGTTACCTGGGTCTTTTTTAGTATATTGATTTCTTTTTTTTGAAAGCATAATATACTTCATTGCCACGCGTTAAACCCAGGCCTGTGTATTAAGAACACAGCACTAGACGCTGTTTAATTGAACCATTTATTCTGCTATTATGACTCATTGCCATTTAAAACCTCCTTGTCAGAAAGTGGTGGAGGTGCACAACAGTAGTAGTTAAGTTATTACAGTACACTTGTCACAGGGACAGTGACCTTTTCATTGATTGCTGCTTACATAATTCAGATTTACAATCTTTAACTTCACTGCTTACCACTACACCATCAATGCAAAAACTGATGGAAAAATCTACAAAAAAACATGAGAACTTTTTTTTTTTGTGCTAACGTAGTGGCACACCAGGGTGCACATACTATTTGTAGTATAGTAATTACATTATTACAAAAGATTTCTAAATTAAAAGATGTCAGCGTTCGCTTGAATTGATTCAGTAAAATCAAAACAGGGATGATAATAGGTCGGCCTCAGCCAATAAGATTGTTTTTTGCACATTAGTTCCGCCCCCCTACCAGAGAAACCGGCATCTAACACAGTACCTTGTACGTTATGTGCGTTCACAGGATGTTGCTCAAAATGGTGTTACAGTAATATTATTGTGCTGAATTTTGAATAAAGCGGTTATTTTAGTTTTCTCGCCATTCAAAAAAAAAACTAACTCTTGGCTTCATAACATGAACCACTGTGGCAGATGGAGCATTCAGACTACGCTTTTCTTACTTTTCTGGACCTTGAACGTCGTAATTAATGGGACAGTCACAAGCCTCCCGGTTTTCATCCAAAATATCTTAAATTGTGTTCTGAGAACGAACAAAGCTTTACTGATTTGGGACGACATGGGCCTAAAATCAGAATAGTAGTATAATGGATCTCGTGACACTGGAGTAGTATTTAAATTCTAATAATAATAGATGCAGCCTTGTTGGACATACTAGAATTTTTTCAAAAACCTTTGCACTTGCACTATTATCGTGGATGTTAATGTAAATTATTTGTTTGAATAAATTATTCAAATGTGGAGTAATAAGTGGCTAGAAACATAGAAAAGAATAATAATCGTGGAAAGAGTGCATGTACTCTATACACAAGTGAAAATGTAAACGTCTTTTCAGTTTAGTGAGAATATAGGTTTTGATCTGAAAATGTGTATGTAAATGTGGTCAAAGAATGAATCTAGCATTGGCTATGAATATTAATCTGATTAATCGGAATAATGAGTTCTGGTATGTAAGGGCAAAGCTTAGAACTTTAGATGGACAGTTTCTTAGAGAACCCTGCTAACGTCACATTATGAATGAATAACCTTTATCTAGATTATCTGTGCACTCACATTTTGCTCATATTGTTCATCACATCTCTTGTCTCCAGGGGGAACAATTACAGACCTTTGACCATCCCTGTGACCCACATTTACCATGATTAAAATGAACAAATGTTCATGTTTTTTCACGCTTTGGTGCATACAGTGTGATCTTCACAGCAGCTGGGTTGCACAGATGTAGAGAGAGATGATACTGTACCACATAGCCACAGGCCAGAACGAGAGCAGAGATCCAGAGGAACTTTGAGGGAATACTTAGATGTTGCACAGCCCGTGTCGTAATATACAGTCATCTCAGGATGCACAAACTATTCAGCTAAAAAGCTTATAATTATGTTGTATGATATATATCGTGTATGTGGGAAATTTTTGTGTTATTCATTTCATGTATTATTAGTATTATATTGAAGTTTATTGTACAGCACTTTAGGCAACTGGCTTAACTTGTCAAATAAGAAAGAAAGAAAAAAGTTATAAAATAACATGCATAAACAAGAATATAATTTTTTTTATAAGAATATCTGCATGATTAAAAATGGGATGTTCAGTGGAGATTCAAGGCAGGGAATTATTTAAAGTAACTTTGATGACATGAACACATTTTTAACATCTGGCACATCTGCATCTGTCAATTTAACCCAAAAATTTGATCATTTATATTGTTAATTTAAAGAAATTGAACTGTAATGTTGTGGTAAAAAAGAAATCCGAGCAGAATCTGCTAAAAATGCATATAAAGATAATTCTTTCTAAAAATATATATTGTTTTATCTAACACAATAATGATTTTAAATGATCTTTTGGGGCATAAAGCCAAAACTCATGTGTGATTACTTAATTAATTTGCCCATTATGTAACTCAAAATCCAAATATTATATAATTCAAATAAATACATTATAATTTTTTATTGTTTTCATACTGTTATTACACACACACACATATGTATATATAAATGACTGCAAGAACATTGATTGGATTGCATTTTATTTTTGGGTGAACTACTCATTTAAAGGTTTGTCCCTTTCTAAAACAAGATTTTGAGTGGAGGTTGAGACTTTCTTTTCTGACCCACCTTCTGCTGTGTGCTGAATTATTCACTGACTCTATGCAGGTTCTCGTACATTCACTGACCCATTTGTTCTCATCATTGGCCTTTCCCAACACCTGGTTTGAGACATTAGTATCCATATTTTCTGGAGTGCAAGAGTCTGGAAAGTTCTTTATGGTTCATAACACATGGTCATTATGGTACTGGCTACCTACATTATACATTATTGATTTCCCACCATTTGGCTTAAACAAAAGGTTGAGGGAGGCACAGAAATAGAAGACAGTCTGTTGTCTCTTCGGGCTTCTTGGGCGCAGCTTTAATTGAACTCCACATTATCTTTGCATTAAAGATGACAGCCCCAGGAGGATCTGCCCTGTTCTCATTAATGCAGTGTTTGCCATTTCTGCTTTCACTAGTCAAAGTGAATAAATTATGACTCCTGGATTTTGTATGCATATGCAACATGCCTGATGTGTGTGCCAGTTTTTTTTCTTGCACCGAACATGTGCAGAGAACACGTAAGAAACACATGTTCTCTCATGAAAACTTTCTTAATAATAATAAAAAAAAAAAAAAAAAAAAACCTGTCAGTGCATGATGCTGCAATTGTAAATCATTTTAAACTCTCAGACCATGTCCTGAACAAGTCTGATAGGATGAATCAATAATAATGCAAATAAATAGCAATAAAAATGTTTCAGTATCCAGCTGTGAAGAGTTTAATGTTCAGTGCAGTTAGACAACTTGCTTGTTGTTTCATAATACTGTGTAAATGGACTGCGCTTGATTTGAAATTACTTTGAAAATGTCTCTTGAATTCCGATTTAGTTCCTGCATTTGCCTAAATTTGAATTGCATTTCGAGTGAGGTAGCCAATAAAATCCAGAATTGAATATGAATGCAAGATAGCTTCAAGGACATGTCATTTTAAACTAAGAAATAAAGTTTGAAAAGACAAAATTGTAAAAATTGGCTTTGCAAAGTCTTGTTTGAAGGCTTTCGAAAATAAGTTTAAAAGATTTAAAAACAGAGAGAATAATAAATAGACAGTAATCAGCATGATTGTCTCTGCGATCAGTCTAAGTAATAATTCCCTTAACTGTCCAACAGAAAAGAGGCAGCTTGGGCATCACTACACAGGATTTTCTCCATCCTCAGATCTTGTCATTTTCTGTATTGAGTTGAATCAAATCTATTCATAACTGACGAATGTCTACACTCGTTTTTTATTTATTCAGACCTTTTCTGTTTTTTCAGCCCTACAAGTACTGATTATTGAATTGTTTCCTCAGATGAGGCACAATAATAAGTGTGTCCCATTGTCTTAATTTTCTCTTTAATAAATTCTCTTTTGAGTTCCACGGTTTGTTAAATTGTTAAATTGGTGTATAATTCATTCAATTCCAATTCATCTTCTTGTAAGCTGTCAAGTCATCTTTATTTTTGTTGCACTTTATACAATGGAGATTATTTCAAAGCATAATAACAGTATTAACAGGAAAGTGACATAATCAGTGAGGCAAACTACACAAATGAGGCAAATACGTATTCTGCTGTGAAGTGGCTCTAACAAGACAATAGCGCTCCAGTCAGTTCAGTGTTGGTTCAGATCAGTTCAAAAACTGTGTGAAGTTCAAACAAGTTTAATTAAGTGAATAGCAGCTAAGCTGTAGACAGCAGTGACTTTATTTAACTCAAACTTTTCATTTAGTTCAGATTCCATAACAGAGTCGATGTTGCAAAAATTGTCAAATTTGAGCCATAAATGAGCTCTACGGTAGACAGTGCTGTCAGTATTAACCTGAATTCAGTTTACATTACATTAAATATTAAAGTCCAAGTAAGCCAAAAGAAACACACAAGGAATCCAAATTTTATCCGGTGACAGAAATGAAAAAAAAAAAAAAAACAGGCTGTGTGCGAAATGACTATTTTTCATTGTGAATTATTATACAGTTGTATTTTTTGTATTTGTTTCCACGTTCAATTTCTTGAATGCTCCCACTAAATACACCTATTGTACCTGAAAATAAAACCCTGTTTGTTTTATTTGTATATTATGTGTATTTGAAATGTCTATCTTTGTTCTCGTCTTTTTAAAAACAAAAGTAAGATAATGACAAATAATAATTAACTTCACACACTTTGGCCTAAATATCCACCGTTCTTTTTAAATATTTTATTACCTTGGAAGGATTTGTCTTATAATAGGGTATAAGATAGTTTGGCTGTAGAAAAACCAAAATAAGGATTTGTGATATTTAAAAAAATGTCTCAGTCAAGGAACAATTGAGTTGATATTTTTCGATTCAGCTTTTTCCACAACCCCCGGTTTGTTACATGTCTTTTGCAGTGACTGCATCGAAAGTTTGATTCGCTGGATTATATCCTAAATCCTCTGTAAGTCATTTTGGATAAAACCATCATGCGAACGCATAATTGTAAATAGCGTCTCACATCACACCTGATTAGTTACTGCAGATATGCCCGGAATGATTGATTAGCTCGGTGTGGTTTTGTACAGTAAATCCAATTTGTCAAACAGTTGCGGGCAGAGCGGAGATAAACTAGAGTAAATATGTACCATCAGATTTTATTTGTAGGATGAATGAGGTTATTTCCCCAATCGAAAGGCAACATACGACCGCTTTTGCATCAACCTTCAGGGGGGACGGTCAGCGTTATAAATCACCTCTTTCAGTCATAACTGTACGGTGGCTTGTGCTGTGCTTCACTGTACCAGCTTGAATCAGCCTCGCACTTTGTCATTTTGACGATGTGTCTCCTTCATTCAAATCTCGCACACGTGTCCAGACATGCTGCACGCGTGATTGGACAAAAACACAACTCCCTGCGCAGCATCTCCTGGTCCAGACAATAGCCTGTGAAGATGGAGAAGCACTCCAGCAAGTCTTTATTGGCTATAATGGCAGCGTCTGGCAGTGATTTTCTCTGTCTCACTGCCTGTCGCTGTCAGACACAGACGATCAGCAGAACTGTGCTTTGAGGAATTTGGAGAGCAGCCTGTCGTTTAAGGAAAGAAACAAAACTGGCCCGAAGACAGAAGCCTGAGAAAATAATTTGCAGAGAAACACTGTGGCTCTCTTAAGAGATGGCGAAGCGCTTGGTTTTGTCACGAGTTGTTTGTGTGAATTGCAGAAGAGTGTTTGTGTTAACAGATTGTCTGAAGGTCCTACTCGAGCTGCACGCATAAACAGCTTAAAACATCAGTTGTTAGGTGCACTTGCCATAATGCGGCTTGTGCGTGTGCTTTGCTTGTTTATCAAGGTGTTTGGCCCTTAATGGTCCCTCAGTGAAAAGGTGTTTTAGTATCTTGTTATCCTGATAGAATCCAATTAGTAGCATAATACATCCTCAAACTAGGAGAGTGCTAGAAATAGGCCTTTTACTAAGAATACCAAAGGCTTTGGGTTTCTTTTCTTTGTTATCCCCGTTTCTATCGTATCATATATTTGAGCCCGTTTATCTTATTAGATGTAGTTTTCTGCATTAAGCCAAAAAACTTTCGCTCAAAAGTTTAGAGTCAGATTATTTTTCTTCTAAATAAAAAAAAATTACAGAGAAGGTATGTTACAAAAGATGTATTTCATATTTATTAAATAATCTTTAAAAAACTGTATCATGGTTTTCTTCTTTCTTCCTTTTTTAAAATGTTGATAATTATGAGAAATGTTACTTGAGCACCAAATCAACATATCAAAATGATGAATATTCACTTTTTGTCATTGATGGAATAAATTACACTTTTAAAACATAAAAAAACGTACGTTTTATGTAGTAATATTTCACAAATTCAAACAGTTTTTGCTGCTTTTATGTTTATGTATCTTTGTAGAAAAAAGGATGCGTCTTTCACAAACCAATTTTTACAAACCTTAAATGGGATAACGCTTATTTTAATAGTCCACTTTAGACATTCTACTAATAGTAAGTAACTTTGCAACTACATGCCAACTAGCAGTCATTAGAATATCAGCAGACTGCTAAATATCTTTATTTTGATGAGTCCACAACATACTCACTATGAGAAACCTAACTAACTTTAAACCTACCCTAACACTCTACTCTAAACATTAGCAGACATTTAGTCGCAAATTAATAAGATTTATTTGACACGTAGTTACAGTTACTTATAGTTTGTAGAACTCGAAATAAAGTGTAATCTTAAGTTGTTATTTGTATGTCAGCAATATATGCAAATGCATATATTTATAACTGTATTTGTGTTTTTATAGGTCAGGCTTAAAATGCCACTTTTAGTTTCTTATAATATGAAACGGGGATTCCTCCTTCATCTCCATGTGTTTGAAGACCTAAGATACTTAATAGCGAATACCACTTGATGTTATTGTTGTCAAGTGCTCAGAGAGCGAATATTTGTACTTGGTGTCATGGCTGTAACCTTTAAAGAGAGTTCTGAGATGACGTGGGCCGGAGCATTAAATTAGCCCTGGCAGGCACAGCCCTCATGGGTAAGCTAATCTGACAGCAGTGATCTCCTCCACATATCCCGTATCATAATCAACTTTTATGCCTTTTCATGCTTGTTGGAGATAGATCACTATTAGAACTTCATGCCCCGATGACACACTAATGCTGAAATGTGGGGTGACAGTGGTTTAGATGGCACCCAAACACTCATTTCCTAACGATCTTTATTATTGTTGGGTGATTGAGCCGTTGGCCTCTGATGAAGTGGGTGACGCCGGAGCATTTAGAGTAGTCCCCTTCCCCTCAGCCCGTGTCATATTCACGCACGCGTACAGATGCAAGAACTGAAGCATCAGGGCCAATTAATCAGCCATCAAGGGGACATTAATAACATTTCAATCTTTCTCCCGCTGTCCCTTGTTCTTTCTCATTTGCTTTTGATGTCACCCCCGCCACAGCGCTGACTTTGATCTGGTTATCCATCAGCTTGATACGCTGCGTACAGTCGTGATGCTGATGTTTTGATGCTCTAAATTCAAAGCAATTCCTGATGAAACAGGTTTTTAGAGGGATATTGATTTTTATATTGTGCTTGATAGAGAGATAGAGAGAGATAGAGTAGATTAAACATTTTGCTAAATTTCTTTTTTTTTTCTGTTACATTTATGTATTTGTACCATAAATGTACAAGTAGCTTTATACAACATTTGTACTCTATTCTAAATCATTTGGAGTCCCACAGTAGCGTTATGCGATGAACAGAACCATATGTAAGAAAGCATGATCTCCCCCACCAGAGCTCTCAAATCTTAATCATGTTTGTATGTTAAAATATGGCATTTTGATATGTTGCACCGAGTTTGACATCAGTGATTTATTTCTTTCAGCGTACAGTATGGAAAATAGCTGCATGAACATCCTTCAAGTTCACTTTGGCGTACTTTGGAAAATGAAAAATATGTACTTGAGCAAACAGAATGTAATGTTTTTGGACACTTAATTACTGAAATGTGCAATTGAATGAAAATGTATCATAGTTGATCATTGTGCTGAAATATATGGTTGAAATGTACTGTTAAATGTACTGAGAAGCATATGCGGTGAAGTTAAGTATACAAACTGCTGTTAGGTTTTTTTAGACTAAAATATAACTTTACAAAACGGCTAATTAACACACTAAAAACATGAAACTCTTAACATTCAAATATATCTTTAAATGTGCTGAGAATTAACACTACGGGTAACATTGTTATGAAGTACTTTACACATGCTTTACACAGTACTTTTTTAAAATCATGATAAAAGAAAAAATCACCTAAAATTGTTAGGATTGTTAGGAATCAGCCCTGTAAGTGCACTCTGGATAAACTTAAGTGGCTTTTTATTTAATTAGCGATATGTTGTCTGCAAGTAAGGTTTCTTAAAAATATGTTTTAAGATCTGAAGTACACTAGAAGCGTACATTCAATACAATTAAGCACATTTCTTCCCCACGAGGGGAAGTGAACAGTGCAAGTTTTTTATTTTTAGCTCAACTGTGTATTTGTATTAATTTGTAGGATGCCAAGTTTGTCGAGGAGAGAAGGAAACATCTGCAGTCATACCTGCGCATGGTGATGAATAAACTGATCCAGACACTGCCTGAATTCACTGCCCAGCCAACAAAGGAGACTTTACTGCATTTACTGCCTTTCTGCCAGTGAGTACATACACAGCGCTGACACAGTAATTCGCATGCAATAACCATCAGCTGTGTATAATTCAGCTCCATGAACTCTATATGAGACTGTATTTTAGTGCCTCAGTGGATGATACATGCCATTTTGAGTTGTCACTCAAGTAGGCCAATGCAATCAAACTTTCAAATGCCACAAATGCATGCTGCATAAAGAAATGACACACAAAAGGAATTCAACAAGAATGAATTGAATCTACTTAGAGTTCCACATTGACATTCGCCATTTGCAGTACGATTCGCTAAAGGTTGTGAAAAGTTTGCTTTGAATGCACTTTGCATGCTAAAAATCCCAATTTCTCAACACTATTGTCTACAACAACATTTTTTGTTTCTGTAAACAAGAGTTTTAAGAGCCGGATGGTTTTCAGGGTACCCACTATTTTTTAACAGTGAATTTATAGCACTTTCCCACTTGTTTGTGAGTTACTAGATAAGCATAAAGGATACAATATTTCAGAGCTCGGAATGGATTGTAAAAATGTGTATTCGTTGTAAAAATGCCCAGGGAGTTTTATTTTATCGACTTAGATTTATTTTTCAGGTCTAGAAATTTCACTTAAAATTAGGCTACCTCATAAATACACAGCAACCTTGGTTTTTCACAGAAGAAAAGGTTGTAAACTGTCTTAAATGTTACTTTAGTAGTCTATAACCTGTTATCATCTTGTGCCCTCCTGGTTGAGAACCACTGCACAATCACTCCGCAATTAGGATTGGCTTTTTAAAATGCAGAAAGTGTTCTCGACTGCACGCCGTCTGGATATATGCCCCATTATAATGCTGTTCTCCATTATTTGATCGTCACTTGATGAATTACTACTGCCATGATGAGTAGAAAATGTACACAAACTTAACTTTTTAATAAACCCTATTTACCGCCTGCTTTCTGTGGGCGGTAATAGCACAACGTTAATTACGGCAAGCAAATAGCGCTCACTTTTACAAACTTTCCAAAGCCGTATTCACATAGACAGGTGTGTTTGTGTCTGAAAAGAACGGCAGTGTCTTCGTTTAAATACCCGAGGTACTTTTTCAGCACCTGGTTAAGCTAAGTTACGACGGTTTGGTGAATATGGCACGCGTTTCTTCGCTGAAATCCCACTCTACGCATTTTACACAAAAGCGTCACCAATCATCTCACAGCTGTTCTTTTGCAGGAAATTTGATTTGCTTACAGGACCGCTCTCATCCTGCGTTTTACTGGCCAATTGTCTGTTCTGATTGGCTCATTGATTTATCAGGTCAGACTTCCTTTCGCACGCTGCATCTCATTGGTTTATTGTTAGAGCTGGGTCTGGCAGCGTGACGCGATTTCAAACAGGAAATTAATAAAAAAAAAACTATTTTACCCTCACATCAAATCTGATTTAATTAAAAGAGACCCTTGGCACATTGTGAGACGATAATGGCTCTTTGCTTGGCATGACTGGAGATAATTTGAGTGCTAAGGACAGATGAGTCCAGCTGCTTTTTAGTTGAGCAGAGATCTGGATGTGAAGTACGATTAGGCAGTGATGTTTCACAAAAGCACTCTTTCCAGGGCTCCCAGAGTCCTTGATTCCATTCTTTATGTGGGATGGACTTTCCTAGTATAGATGTAGTTCACCATTCATCAGTTGAGTGCTAGTGTTTCTGAACTTGCCGTCTACGAACTGTGTTTATTCTCAATCAGTTTGCCAGTGTGATTTCTGTGATTAAAAGTTCTGTTCAGGCCTGGAGTAGCTGCTCGCAGTCACATTAAACACATTGGTGATTACATATCCATTCCATGCCAATAAAGCCGCCTCCTGGCAAACAGACAGAGTGGAAAACTGTCACACAGAGGTTACAGTGAGCTCGCTTTGCCAAGGAGGAAATCCTTTCATGTTAAAACCGCTCTTGTCTGCCCGTTCCTGGCATCTCCTGACTGTCACTGTCAGTTTTGAGTGGGAATGACGAAGGTCTTTTAAAAGACATTCTTGTGAGAAGGTTTCTGTGGAACAAAAAGCTTTTTCAGACTTTGAGAGACTTCAGCTTTGAAATGGAAGACACTTGAGGTCTGTACAGTTTCACCGTGCAGAGCTGCTTCAAAGAGCTTCCAGCAAAGGTGGTCTCGCCCAGAGTCGTCGTTTTAGTTTTGATGGAGCTTCACTGGCAGTCTTGACTCACTTGGTGCTTTAGGCAAGATTAGACATGAGCAAAGACAAAAACGTTTTTTAGCAACTTGAAGCGTGCAACTTATTCTACTAGTGTATTCGATCGATAGATAGATAGATAGATAGATAGATAGATAGATGGTCTTCATTGTCATTTGATCCTTCAGGAAGTATTTTGATGTGCTGTTTGATGCTCAAACATTTATTATCAGGGTTGAAAAGAAGTTATGCTACTTAATATTTTCTGGACAGGTAGTTAACAAATATAAATTGGATTGTGTCCTATGGTGTGACATGTCAAAAATATCAGAAGAAAAATAACATTCAAATGACATGAGAAAAATGTATCTTAATGTTTAGAGTAACAAATAGTGTGAAAAAGTGCCGTAAGACACATTCATACAAAACCTAGATACTGTGGTAGTAACGTTTTTCAGCATTCATTGATGAGAAAGTTCAAAAGAAACTAAGCCAATTGAGTGAATATGTAATTATCTAATCAACAAAAAGTTAAATGTAGTCTAATTATGAATGTTGTAAAATGTAGTATTTAATCTAAGTAAAAGCCTTTTTTTTTTGGAGTCTGATCATTTTGATCCAGATTGCATGCAATCAATCACTACCCAGCTCTATACACAATTAATTGCTTAAAAAATAAAAGGTTTTGTTTGCATGATATATTTATTTGTGTATCATGTCTATTTATTATGTATATATAAATACACATGCAGCATATCTTTAGAGAATATTTACACATATTTACATTCATTTCATATGTAAGTATATTTTTAAATACATAACTGGAACTTTTTTCTTATATACATCAAAGGGAACAGGTTGATTGGACATGATGCTTCTAGTCTGGCCAGGGACTATTGACTATCCCAGTGTTTTTCTCATTGAGAGTGGCTACATCCAGTAAGGCTCAATACGGTTTCAATGTGGTTGAGCCATTTCAAAATTTGCTTCATAGTTATTACCGCCTAAATCCACAACAAGAAGCCTCTCCAGCAGAGGTGCAGGGGATAGACAGATAAGGAGGGCTTGTTCCACAGCTAAATGAAGAGCTGAATCTCTGTTCTTAGAGGTTACGTAACATAAGGACGCTCTTTCAGCTGCTACTGTTTAGACTGCAGATCAGCCTCCTGCCGCATGGACCCATTCAATAGTATCTGCGCCAGTGTGTGTGCGTGTGTGTTGCTTTGTGAGGAGCTGAGGATGGAGAGATGGATAGATTTACTGGTGGGGGGCAACGCAACACCCCACTTACCTGCTTCCAGCTTCTTCCCTGCTGCTCCAGCCTGATTGAAAGCTGCTCAACACTTCATTCTTCTTCTTCTTTTTTTTTTTTTTTTTTTTTAAGCTGTCTCCCTCACTCTTTCCCCTTGCCCAGCTCTCCTCTTTTCTCTCTCAGCTCTATGCCGATCTGACAGCAACAATACAGCATAGGAGAAGCCGATCACGGTATGTTGTGTGTTGCATAACCCCACTTCTGGCTTGCTGTTCAAATTTCATTTCCTTTGAAACCTCTTAAATGTTATTAGTTCTATGTGATCATTATAGCTAGATTAGCCTGCTCTCAGACCAGTAGCTTCACAAGCGGATATTCCGTCCTATCCTCATGAAGGTGCCTAGAAACTGTTGTTTTTGCTACTTTTTAATACCAGATTATCTAGTTGCAGCACAAAAAGTATGCGAACCGTAGATTTCTGCATAAATTGGTCATAAACTTTGATGCCTTGTGGGATAGGAAGAGTGTGACTGTATCCAATCGAATTCACACAGTGATATAGTGTTTTATGCTTGTGTAAGGAAAGTGTCAGACATTTTAGAAATATGGAGCCACATCACAGAGCAAGTAACTTTTTAATCTGATTCACCTTCATTTTCAGGAAAAAAATGATGTGCACTTTCAGTGGATTTAAAAGTTGGGTTTTATTTGATTCCTCATTTATAATTATTAAATTAGATTTTTTTTTTACATTTTATACTCTTTATTTAACCTCTGTGAGCTCTTACTCTTGTGGACTTGAATTTAATTAGTCATTAACCTGTTACATTTTACATGAAAACTTATGTTAAAGCAGACTGCGGTGTTGTTGTGGTTTGGTTGAAGATGGAAGTCATTGTAGCAGAAATCCATTACAAATCCACGCACGAATATATGTGCATTCAGTTTGACACAACCATTTATTTGTTCTTCTCTGTGGTTCTGTACTCCTAAAATGTCTGGCACTCACTTTCAACATGCATATAAAATGCACACCATCGCTGTGTGATTTCGATTGGATGCAGTTGCACCCTTTCCATCTCATATGCTGCAAGTTTATGATGCCA
Source organism: Puntigrus tetrazona (assembly GCF_018831695.1). NCBI lineage: Eukaryota > Metazoa > Chordata > Actinopteri > Cypriniformes > Cyprinidae > Puntigrus > Puntigrus tetrazona. Next base: position 8,421,065 of record NC_056710.1, on the reverse strand, counting down.
TGGCTATGTATTTCAGCTACAATCAAACAAAAAAAAAACACGATTCTCAGTGCAGCGCTGATACAGTCACACCACAAACCACTTCTCTGTTTTGCAACTGCCCTCCATCCCACCTGACACCTCCAATTGTTTTTACCAAGCACCTTTCTGATTTTCTGTCTGTTTTTAGTTCCCCTGCTCACAATTGGCACCATACATATAAGACAAATTAAACAAGGCAATATAGAATAAAAGAGAAAATGTCTTTTTATCTATAAAGGGTTACTTTTATGTTATTTTGTAGGCCATCCCAAAAATCCGCATCACCCATCCCTAAACAGATAAACAGATTTTTCCCATTGGCTTTTGTATTGTTTCAGAACTGTCACCCGTTTTGTACATTATGATTCTCACAATTGAACACAACTTTTATGAATTTTAAAGCTTAAGTATATATACAAATATACTAATTCATATGCATGAGTTTTTTAATTCAGTATGTTTGCTCAGCAGCCCACCTGATAACAATGGCAGATTTTGAGCTTTGTTGCTATGGTAACCTGAAACAAAATCAGGAGAATTTTACACAACACTTCCAGGCCACTAAGAAATGAATGGGTTTTCTCTAATTGTTGGTCCTTTCTGTCACCTTGAATGATACAAAGTGTCCGTCACATTCCAGCAATTTAAAATGGTCTTTGCAAGGCAGGAAGAGAATAGTGGATAGTTCACCCGAAAAAGAAGGTTGTCATAATTTACTCTTTAAAATTTGTATAAACCTGCATGTGTTTCTTTCTTCTGTTGAACACAGATGTTTTGAATGTGGGTGACCAAAAAATATCTGGTAGCCATTGACTTCCGTAGTATTTTTTCTGTAATATGGAAGTCAGTGGCTACCATCAACTGTCTGTTTCCCAGCGTTCTTTAAAAATAATTTGTGTTAAATAAAAAAAAAATCCTTTTAAAATTTTAAGTTGCTGTCTTCGTGCAAGAACTATGCTATACATTTAAACACAATGAGGCTATAAAAGCCGGGCTAAATGAGTAGATGAGTTTACCTGTTTGGCGTGGTGATGTTTAATGTCCAACAAATTTTGTCTCATTTAGCACCATTACATTTTTTTTTTTCAATGCAGTTAAAAGGCTAATCAATAAAACAATAAAATACCAATAAAACTGGAATGTGAGCACGTCTTAACAGCAGACCTTTTTTAGGCATTGAACAGAAAACTCAAAGAACCTATTGATTTATGGAACAGACTGATGGAACAAGACAGGATAAAATGCCAACTTGTTAATTGGTTTTGGCATACAAAAATAAGACATCCCTGAATTCTATGATATATTCACTATATTATTCAGGGATATACATTGGTAATTTAAATTAGTTTATAAAAAAAACATGTATTGGAAATGTTTTATTCTATTTAATTTGAATAATGTTTATTTATTTATTTTTTTAAGATTTGTTCTTTTGCGTTTTTTTTTTTTTTTTTTTTTGGTTGTTGTTTTTTTGGCCTTTGACTGACAGGAAGCGAAGTGAGATATAAAACATGGGCTCATTGGAAATGAATGATTTATTTATCTACTGATGATATATGATCTACTGATTGCTGCAGTTTCCAGCTTAAATGAACACTAGAGACAGTAAACGTTTATTCCTTTTCGCACACAAAATATGATTTGCGGGTCCACAGTTTTGATTAATAAAGCCTAATTTTCTAATTTTTACTTGTTATGAATTGCAATCTTTTTTAACATGCTCCGAGATTTGAAAACTGATACTTTTGAACACTGTCATCACATATACTCCTTCAAATGCATGAGTTTTTTAATTCAGTATGTTTGCTCAGTAGCCCACCTGATATGGCGTTGCACTTACAATTTTTATTTTTACTCTTCTGTTTAATTGTGCATTTCATTGTATTGTTATATCTTAAGTTCTTGTTAGTTAATCATTTATCTTATTTTATAGCTCAGTTTGCGCAGTACATGGTTTTATTATTTACATTGTTTATTTATATAAAGTTTAGGAGCAGGCACCAAGTGAGCCAGGAGCGCCACTGACTCCTAGACTACTCCATAAGTGACACAGTTGTCATGATATCCAGGCTTGAGTTGACTCTGTACGGTGAGCCGCAGCTGTGTATGTATAGCGTCTAACCCTCAACTGCAGCTGATGTCTATACAGCCCTCCCTCAGGACTCACACACTGTCTCTGACACACACACTCGGCCTCGAGGGCTTTCCCGCTCGGTGCTCAACTCACAGCCGTCTTTCAATTTCAGTTTGTTAGCCTTGAGTTACGGGTAATGTCAGTGTGCGGCCCACGAGGATGTAAAAAAACCCCAACGTTATTGCGGAGAGCTTGTTTCATTGTTTATTTACCTACAGCGGGGACTCTGGCACGAAGGAGCGTTTAGTTATTGTAAATGCACGGGGAACACGGTTTCCTGCTCCGTTTAAGCATTTAGGTGCCTGGTGGGAACTATCTGTTTTCCAAAGGTATTACAACACAAATGAACACCTGGAGTCAGGCAGGAGAAGAAAGAGCAAAGCGCCAAGGGGGTTTACCGATGTTTGCATTTGTTCTCTAACAGGGACAGCCCGACGGCTAATGAGAGTGGAGCCAAAACTGCCCGATCCAAAGCCTCCAGCCGCTTCCCAAGACTAGGCCGTAACTCTGGCCGAGAAGCCCGGAACCCCGAACCCCAGAGCGGTGACCTTTAACCTTTGAGCGCAATCCTCAGAGCTCATCAGTATGGATGTACCGAACCATGGACCTTCTCTTCTATTATGGATGTACACACCGACACCGTTGGGGACTAGCTGGGTCTATAAGCGCCGAACAAAATCTGCAAGAAACTGCAGCGTTTATCGGTTCAGAGGAAGAACTTTTTCAGTTACTATCGTGCCTAGTGATTTATTACACATGTTGTTTTTGGGAAAAGCCAGGATGTCATTTTGACTAACAGCAGCGACATGAAACTTTTATGAGACTGCGATGAGAATTATGCGATTGTCTGGAAATAATTTGCACATCATCATATTATTTGACTGCCACACATGGGACTCAATTTTATTTTTCTGTTTGTGTACATTTTGTTCCCATGCTCTGCTATGTATGAGGCTCAAAGTTAGATGTAATTGTGTTACGACTGCACTTATAATACATATAAAAAACAATCGCTCTCCACCTTCCTGTTCATAGTAGATTCAAAAAACGATTTTACGTCGATGAATGTCTGGTAAGGATGAAAGCGCTAATCGGATCTGGGTTCTCTTGCTTCAGAGACCTTGTCTTCTGTCCCTGAAAACCTTTCATCGGAGGTTTCCAGGGCTGCCATTATCCTTTATGACCTCAAGAGTACTGTTACACACAAAGATGTGGCGTATCGTATTATCTGGACTGAACAGAAGAGAATTTCGTAGCAGGGGAACCTCCACCGAACGCGTGAGAGATAATTTTTGCCCTATTTTAACTACAAGCACAATGATGATTGGAATTTATTACTAATAAATAGTATTTATGGTTTTAACATGTTATATTGTATATGAAGATCGTAGAGAGGAACCATGATGTGTTTAAGTAAATTAATATTCCGCTATCAAATTGATTGTGATGTAGAATTGCCATCAGATTCTGTTCGGCTGTAATGCATACAGTAGCAGATCTTTTGTGTGCTTTGCATATGTGTCTGTTTGCAAACTTTTGTACTAGTAAGCAACTGTATATGATGGTTTTTTCTTAAACAAAGTATCTTTCTGTCCCAAATGTGACAGGAAGTTGCTGTTTTGCAGCCTTAAGAGTACACGAGCTTAATGAATACACAAATAAACACAAGTACCACTGCATCTGTTTTGTACTGTGTCCGATTTGTAAGGTAACTGGAGATAGATGACACGGGTCTATTTTAAACAAAGAAAGTGTTTTAAAGGCTCAATGTATTTAAGAAAAAAAACTATGTTAAAAATAGTCAACAATGGCAGATTTTGAGCTTTTGAGCTTTGTTGCTATGGTAACCTGAAACAAAATCAGGAGAATTTTACACAACACTTCCAGGCCACTAAGAAATGAATGGGTTTTCTCTAATTGTTGGTCCTTTCTGTCACCTGGAATGATACGAAGTGTCCGTCACATTCCAGCAATTTAAAAATGGTCTTTGTAAGGCAGGAAGAGAATAGTGGATAGTTCACCCGAAAAAGAAGGTTGTCATAATTTACTCTTTAAAATTTGTATAAACCTGCATGTGTTTCTTTCTTCTGTTGAACACAGATGTTTTGAATGTGGGTGACCAAAAAATATCTGGTAGCCATTGACTTCTGTCTCCCAGCATTTTTCAAATATCATTATTTGTGTTAGATAAAAAAACTAAAAAACTATTCCTTTAAAATTTTAAGTTGCTGTCTTCAATGCAAGAAAAAAAGTGTTCAATCGCAAATCATTACGCAGATAGAACAGTGTATTCATATTTTAAACTCATACAAAATAAGGGATAAGTTTAAGGATAAGGATAGTTCCCCCATAAACAAAATGACTGAAAATGTATTCACACTTAAGCCATCCATGGTGCAGGTTTGTTAATTTGTTAGAACAGATTTAACATGCAATGAATATGTGCCGTCAAAATGAGAGTATTAAAGCATCACAATTATCCACAAGTAATCCTGTTAAATATAAAGTTAAATATTCAAATAAAATAACTGACATCTGAGCTGTTTACAGTAAATGATTAGGCTCCACAAAATTGAATAAAATCAACCGTTTGTGCTTGTTTAACACACCTTGACTAATAACACAATATACAGAAAATATAAATCAGGCTTTTAATAATTTTTTATTTAAAGACAGTCTTGAAACCAATATACGAAACTTTTTTTTTTTACAGAACACAAGCCTCTGACTGACTACCAACATATAGAACTATCTTAGAGAACGTAGGCATTTGACTCGAAACCTCGTAATTACTGGGATGCAGTTTTTGTGTCAACTAGCACCGGTGTTCCCTCGCTGGCAGTCAGAAGTAGATCACTGCTCGTCGCAGTCTAGCACAGAGAGTGTATTCACAGCTGAGTGAATACAGGCCAGACAATCTGTGCACTTCCACTTGGATGACCATTTAGATAATGTTACTTGTGCTTCTGGTCATAGCTTGGCAGCATTTAAAACTAAAAAAACACAGGTAATTTATTTCGCCGTGTAGGAGACGCTATAAAAGTCCCTGTCAAATCTGCATTACGAAGATGCAGTCCTTCTGTGAGCTAAACATAAGTACTTACCTTTAGCACTACGTGTCGTTATGCTACGTTAAAATAAGCTGTTTTATTCATGTGATACATTCCTAACATTTATTGTTCAGCTGAATATGATTTCCATGAATTTCTCTGCAGAACGCGGTGACCTTAGTTAAGTCGAGGCTGTTGTATAAACAGTCCTGAGTATTTTAGTGGGACTTCAAATTCTACAGCCATTTATTCTTCTCTTTCCCTCGTTTTCCCCCCGTTTTCAAGAAACCGATGATAAAAAAAATCTTTGCTTCGTTCAAAGATTGTGTTCTTACGCGTTCCATTTATTTTCTGTCTGTGCAGTCACAATATTCATAAGTGTACTTTTACTCTCAACCTAAATGACCATTAAGGTTTTAAAATTACGAATATATATTACAGTAACAAAGCTTCTTTTAATGAGGCTATAAAGTAAACGATTTCACTTAAACTGTACTGTAAATGAAAATGATGACGAAATGATGCCACGACAGTGCAGTAATAAAGTTTTATGAAGAGAAATCTAGAAAGAATATGATTATTTTATGTAATTCGGTTATAGCCTATAAACGTCTACTGACAAAATATGCGCAAGTAAACTAATGCAATATACACTTTTGCAATAGCAGCACACAAAAAAATGGACTGTAAATAACTTGACGTGAAGAATGCACAATATTTCATGAAAATTGTAATCATTGTAACATCATTTTAGGAGATGAAGTGTTAATACAAGACGGTTGAATGATTCATTTTGAATGATCACTCTTTAAATCACATATGTAAAATGATGCCATATTTTAAAACTGAATAAAGACAAATATGTCAAAAGATAAGTATAAACCATAATAATATGAAAAGTGAACACTGGATCAACTTAAGCGTAACGCGTAAGCATAACAGTCAATAAAACAGGAAGGAGCCGTGCTGTTAATCGCCAACCAGCTGTAAAATTCACACCCAATTCCAAATCGAATGCTTAATGAGCAGTAGCAGCCGACAGGTTTTAAATACAACATGTGTCGCTTCCATAAACAGTTGGAGCAGGAAGACAAGCCAGATTTAGATGGTAATTCAGCTTTGCTTGGGGATCATCTGTTGCTGTTGGCTCGGCGTGCTTTGATGGAAAAGCTGGGAGGAGACGTCATATCTGGCCCATCTGGGAGCGAGGTAAGAGAAGGCCTTGTGTATAAGAAAACACAGCTCAGTATGTGCCATTTTATCTGAGGAACACAAACAACATCAGTCACCCAACATCCCAATCGAGTTCCAATCCAACGAGCCTATCAAGATTTAGAACGGAAACCGGAGGTAGCAGCACGAGAAGATTGGCCCCATTAGAAACACTCTATTTATGTGCTGTTTTGCATGGAGGCTTTGTGTTTATTGCAAATGTAATTATGATTCAATTATTGTGATTATGCTAATCGAGGGTGTACAAGTCTTAGCGAGACACGGAAACACTCAACAACAAAGAACAGGTACTTAGAGAGGGAAGCAAGCGTACAGTGTCTACTACATGAAGCCCGTTCTCCAGCATAGATCTTGACAGTCAGTGAGCTCTAAAGATCTGCCTGGCTTTGCTCATGTGTCTGCTGAGAAACAAATCATATGGAGATGATTTATGGCAGCACACAGGCACATGCTGCTTTTATTTATTCACACATGGCGGAGTGACCACACATAGCACAATAACACCAGATTAACCTGCCATGGATCCAGAATTCTGCTTTAGGCCCTATTTCCATACGCCGCATGATCTCAAATATGGGAAACCGTGACTAGTTGTCAAAGTGCCGAAGGATTGCATCTCAGCAACATTTACAGTTATGTGGGGGGTTTTTTCACGATTGCTGGTTGCAAACATCTGGCGGTATTTAAAAATAACGTTTCTTAAAGAGGTTTTTGACATTTTTATCAATATGTAATTTTCTCGGAGGGAGAACATCTTAAAAATATTAGCTTTTTGTGTTTTCCAAGAACCTTTTGTGTAATGGGAAATTTTTATTGATTTTAAAGCTTCTAACAGATGCTAGATGGATGCCAATAAATATTTCTGTCCTATGAACTAAAAATATCAGGGTAATATAGGGTAACAAATAACACAATAAAACAAATTTAAATGGAAAACTGGAATATCGCTTAAAACATTTGCGAATAAACTACGGTTTCCATACGGTGCGTCAAAGAGAACAAATTTGTCACTACCTGATAAACTGCCACTGAATATCTCTATTTATGGAACTCATACTTATGGAAATCAGAAAATATGCTTCCATGCGCATGTTTTTCTTATCGGATAAAACGTTTATCCTACTCAATTGTGCGCATACGTTTTGTAAATGCATTTTTAGAATTCATGCGCATCTTCACCTTCCATAGAGAATTTTTTTAAAAGCAGTAATCCAAAATGAATGGAAACGTATCTATTGACATACACTCTATAAGGTTATATGTTTACCTTCTATGAAACCTTTTCATTTCACCGCAGGCTATTTATAGCAGAAAGAGTTTCTTCAGATTTTTTTTAAATTCATTTATAAAAAGAGTCATTTATAATTCAATAATTGTTAATTTTCATAATGTCAAGAAGAGGCAAGTCATGATTTTTTTACCCAAAAAGTATTGACACTTTCTGTTGGGCAAAACAATGATTTAATATTTTTGTATTAAAAATTTTTCTTCTTTTTTTTCCAGAGTGCGTTTGTGTTTTGTAATTGTTTTACATTTGGCTGGAAACACTATAATGGGCCGTTTAATTGTGAAGTTTCCCTGCTAGTAAAAGCTGATTCACACCAAGGACGATAACAATAATGATAACAATAACTATAAAGTTTTAGTAATCGTTCCAGTTCTATGAGAAGAAGAAAGTCCACACGTGCAGATAACGTCACAGATGAACAATATGTATGGTATCACTTTAAAAACAATTTTTCAGCCCATAAATGTAGTTCATAATAAACACATTCTACTGATGTGAACAAGAATATATTTGACAGTATGCAGTCGTTATCTTTATAATTATCCTTGTATTCCTGCATAGCCAGACCTGTCCTTTTTGGTTTGATTCTAGCCTTGATAACATGGACTATAACTATATACAGTAGATGACTGTAAATATAAAGTTTTAATCATTATAATTCAATGAGAATAGGGAATGAGAAACATTTTTTCTTTTTTTTCCCTTTTCTTTACAGCTGTAAATTGGTAAAACAATATTTTTTCCTCCGAGCAATAACAGTGGAAATGTTTAATAGCTTTTTTTGTAGTCACGACTATGTATGCAGAAATTGATGTTCAAAAATAATCCTTACATGAGAAGCAGTCACTGGAGAGAAAAGTATGACAACTTTTCGCCTTTGCCCTGATGCTTTCTTTTACGCCCCATGGTTCCGGAGGTCTAGAAGTGTTTTGACAGGTACACAGTGTTATTTCTCCGCGTTCTTCCCCAGAATCAAAGTGCTCCGGCCATAAAAAGTCACTTTGCTGTGCATTTAGGATATGATCTAACTGACCTTTTTTTAATCGCACGAGATACGGTGACTGACTGTGAGAGCTAAAACTCTCAGGAAGAAGCAAGAGCATGAGTCCTCAGGGATTTTTACATTAAAAACCTAATAATATCTTACAAAGCCAGCTAACAAAACTGCTTTTTAAGCAAGGTTCCATTTCAGTCTTTCTCAAACATATCACGTCCTAAAACATGTAATATTTGCTGTGAAATACAACCATGACAGGGAAGGTCAAGCACCAACACTTCCAGGATGCTGTCAGTATGAACTCATCTGAGAAATGGAGGTAAACTTCATTTATCTAGCACTTCAAACACTTTGTGTCTGGTCTGATGGCAAAGGACAGATGAACGATGATGTAAACTGAGGTTCACTCTTTTCTATTTCTATCCCCCCTCAGCCCTTAGATTGATGTTTCCTTGCTAAACGAGGCTTGCAATGCAGGGGTCCGTAGGAAGGTCTTCATGACGAAAGTTCAGAGAAATTCAAAGTTTTGCCCAACTAAGTTCTGTTCCCTCGACTCTGCAGACATGCATCGTCACACGAACGTGTTACATTTCGCGCTCATTTACCGTGGTATTTCCCCTCCCTGCGCGGCGCGGGTGATTCCTCACGCTTTTTTGCGCTCTGCTTTCTTTCGATCTCAATGCGAATGAAACAAAAGGTACTTTCTTTTCACTTTCTACGGCATCACACCATCTCTGCCTCCACTTAGCGGGAGCAGGTTTTCATTGGCACTGAATACTGATCGCGATGCCAGAGAAACCTTTCAGGAACACTTTAAACTCTCAAATCTCACGCTCCGCTTTAATAGGGAAATCAAACCCCTGATGACGAATAAGGTGCTGTGAACAATGAGGAATTAGAGTCTGGTCAGCAACGGTCGTGCCAACGTGCAACGTGCAACATTTTGATTTCTGTCAACAACAGCAATATGCCAGGCTGTTAGTTTTGTCACTTTCGGGGGCAGACTGTCTTCTGCGTTCTTTGTAGCAGTGTGAGGTTGTGCTAATCAGTTCAGAACAGCTGGGGCAGTAATAAGAGCCCTCGCAGGCTATATTCCCTGGCAGAAACAGCCTTAACCAAAGGGACAGCATTAATGTATAACTATTGCGCTGGCAGTAATGGTATACTGTTATGTATTCGGGCTGTTGAAAGTGTTTTTAGAGGTGTCAGGTTTTCAATTTTGTAATACTTTCTCCTAACCTAGTTTAATGGAGGAGAGCTGAGCGAAAGGAGTGTTGCCACAAGTAGCAAAGATATTACTTCATCATCAAAGCTGTTCAGGCTGAGTACATCTGACAAATGTTAATATTCAGCCGACATGACAACATTAACATCATTGTAGTCGTTCATCAAATGTGTTGAGATGTCACATCTGTGGTCAAGAGAAAACGTTAATTAATGAATCTCTAGTCTCTAACGTGTATCTGTGGGAAATTAAGGTTAAATCACTGATGTCACGTGGGCTATTTTAATGATGCCCTTTACCACGTTTCTGGGCCTGGGAACATTGTACCTGAAGTACATTGCTGTCTGTGGAGGGTCAGAAAGTTCTTGGATTTCATCCAAAATATCTTCTTTGCGTTTCGAAGCATTGTTGAGCAAATGTCATAGAGGTTTGAAACTACATCAGGGTGAGTATTGACATTTTTTCTGTGAATTAAATATAATTTTTTAAATAATTCCATGTGCATTTCTGGCCCCTTTGGTATTCATTAAAACCTATATTGAAATAAGTAACTTCTTCTGAGGCTTCTTGTCCCTTGTTTTTTCTTTGTGCTTCTTGTCCCTTGTTTTTTCTTAGTAGCTGTATAACTAGCTACTAAATAGCACAGTAGCATTCAGAGATGCTAAATCAATTTCAGGAATTATGTTGAGTCAGTTCTTTTCAATGATTCAATCTGACTTCGAACAGTTCACTCACACTCATTCGCTTACAATGACATTAAAAACACGAACAGTATGACTTACAGTACTTCAGAACTGAATTCAGCATCAACATCAGCACCTGCGCATGAAGCAAACAAACGACTCAAAGGCCGAATGAGTATCAGTCAAAACACTGCACAATCTGCTTTTAAGTGGTATTGTGTTTCGAACAAATACATTTTGTTTGTCTGTGCTTGATAAAAGAAGTATTTTTCATGTAACTAATAATGTAGGATAATTTAAAAATGTATTTTGATATCTACTGCCTTGTCTTAATGTTCTGATAACAATAACACATTGCTTATGCAAGCAGATGCACTTTAAATCAGCTCCTTAACTTTTATTATTGTAAGTATCAGGCAGCTTGTAGCGAGTTGCTTCTCTAAAGGGTAACTTTAATTACTCTATTTATTTCGAGATGTTCTGATAACAGTAAACAGATTGATTGCCCATACAAGCGAATGCACCTGAACATTAAGTTAAATCAGCCATGGTTTATTGAAATCAAGTAAATATACGTTTATTTTTACGTTAATACCCTACAGAACTTCTGATACGTCCCTGTGCCTGGACAGCTGGGAGTTTCAAGCAGATGACAGACTCCCAGAGTCCCTGTAAGTGCATGATCGCTTTGTCCTTGAACCCTGCGGTTGCATGATATGTCCCAGAGACTGTGAGATCTCAGGGTAATCTTCTCTATAGTGTGTAGTGTGGCCTAGCAAGCTGGGAATTTTATTATTATTGTCTCATTGACATGCCTGTGTTGTCAAAGAGCAATTACACCATAGCCCTTCAGTTCTTCATAGTTTGCATTAATGCTTCTCCTGTCAGGCATGAGGCGCTTTATAGCCATGAACAGTTTGGCATAATAGATTTATTTTGAAGGAAAGCAGTTTGTTTTGATAATGCATCATTTTTATGCCATGTCATGTTAGCAGATTTTCCGAGAGAAATTAGATATCTAGCATGTATGTGCATCACATACAGTCTGAACGTTGCTTGCTGCTGTATGTCACCATGGAAACATCTCATGCTGTGATTTTTCTTTTGTATGAGGGCGTTTGTGAGGAATGTAAAATCAGATGAGTTTCTGTGTGATTATCATCAAGCCACACATCCAGCAGCAACAAAAAAGAAGAAAAAAATCCATATTTCAGCAGAATAATAATTTGCAGAAAAATGCCTCTAAGCAAAGAAATAAACTACTTCATCAAAATCATCCACATTCCGTACACACTCGACTGTACCTTCATCTTTTCTCTCCCTCAGAATCTCCAAGATCAAACCCTCATCAAGTTATAATCTTATTTGCGAATATTGATCGATTAGTTAGATGAACTGACAGTTTTCAAAGTTTTGGTGATTATGTTTTTATGAGTACATATTCTTTGAATCATTTTTAATTTCAGTTTTAGTTATTTTAGTGCAAGTTAAACTACAATTAGAAAGTTTGCCTGTCAACTAGCTGAAAAAAACTCAAAAAACATTTATTACGTTTTATGTAATGCGAATAGTTTGTAGTTGTTTTCTAGGTTTTTGTTTTAGTTGATTGTAACAGCTCTTGTTTCCAGTACACATTTTCTAATCAACTACAGGTGAAGTTAACAGAGTTTTTTTAGAGCACATTTGTTTAAATGGCCATATGGTGCAGCATAAGTAAGGTCGTATGCCACATCTATGCATCTGCACCATATGGACAGTCCAGATCACGCAGGTGTTAAAGATCGTCACATCTGCGTTCTTCCAGAGGTTAGACTTCACGTCTGTTCAGATTCACCCATGAGAATAATAATATCTATTTCACCCTGACTACACACACAGCCCAGCTGAGGACCTGCTATGTGAGGAAGAAACATCGGGATGTCCTGACCCAAATGTTGACCTCAGCCTTGAGGTCTTTAGGACCTCAGTCTCAACTCCCTCAACCTCCTCTGTTGATACTTTGGCTTATAGACTGTTATATAGACAGACGCCATGCCAAATATAATTTGAATTACCCAAAAAGTTGGGTAAAAATTGCACTACGGATGTCCCGAGTTCAAGCCCCGTCTCGTGAACCTTTCCCGATCCAGCTACTCCCCGTCCCACATCACTTCCTGTCACTGTCCTATTAAAATAACAGAAAAAAATGAAAATTTTAGGTAAAAGCAATATTGTATAAAATGCTGAAACAAAGGATTTACTTCTAAATCATCTGTCACACCATCCACTTCGCCTTAAACTGGCTTCATTTCACACATATAATGTTTTCTTCTGAATTTCTGAGCATTTTTCATACATCAGTAATATATGACTGTCAGGTCAAGACTGTCAAGTCCAAATTTTACATTTTACACAGGAACATTGTAAACACTGTAAAGTAATATTTTCATTTTAAACTGCATTTTGGGCTGTATTTCCTTGGAAATGAGAGTGTTAGCAATGCAGTGGCTAATGGATCCAGAGTAAATTTGAAATCTTCTAATTGTCATAGCACAATCAGTTTTTTTTTTTATTTGGAGCAAATAAGAACACAAAAAATGTACATGCTGAATTTTCTTTTCGCCACTCTATAGATGCTTACCCAATTATGATGACTTCAGCTTTTGAGAACAATGAAAATGTGAAAGAAAAAAAAAATCATCATATCCCCTGATAGATCAGTGCAGGCTTTGCAAAAGTGCACATCACAGCTCCAAGTCAACATCAAGTGTGCCATTTGAGACTGGTCCATAACATTGATCTGTTTGCGATCTTCCACACTTTGCAACTGTCGTGCTGTACGTGCAAAGATGCAAAGATATTAAATTGTGGGAAAACAGAAGAGAGAGAGAGAAATTTTTCATTTTGCACTGAAAGATTCTCTTATTTATTCTCTTATTAGGGGACACTATAGTCAACCCATGCCCTGATGAGATAACAGAAGCATAAGTTGCGTGATTTTGTTCTTAATAAACTACATTTACAGCAAATAGTCTTGATTTGGTGGACTGACCACGCCATTTCTGCCACAGCATTTGAGACGAGTTGCATTTGCCTGAAAATCTGAGTGGGCATGAGGAAAGAGAAGGGACATGGGAAAAAATATTAGCATTTGCAATATGTTTTTCACCACAAATCACTGATGGAGCCCGAGATTCACTTGCACACTAAAAGTATGACAGTAATTTGTTTGGCATTGTAGCTTTAAAGTGCTATTTACTCCGGAGAAAATGAGTCCAATAACATACAGTAGGAAGCTGACCGTTTGACCATCAGAGTTTTGTGCGTATCACAGCTTATGCACACTATAGCAACAACTGAGATGACATCAGCAGTCAGAGAAAGGTCAAAATACGTTTACTGCAGTAAAACACTGGAGATGTTAGAGAGCTATACTGTCATTTCCCTGGGTAGTTTAAGTTCAAAGCTCAGTCACGAATAAGACACTGACAGTAAATGCAAAGCATTATTTACGCAGACTGATATTTGTGCCTATTATGTCTGATAAGATCATTGCAAATAATTCTCATTTCTGTGTAATTGCAAGCTTTGATGTTCTGCTTTCTTTAGATGGTTTTTCAGAGAGTACAGAACATTTTCAGCAAGATTCTTCTGCTCTGTTCCTGTCTCCAAAAAAAAAAACACCTTAGTGATCACGAAATTGCTCCCTTTGGGTAGTTTCCTTTTGTGCATTATGGATGAATGTTAAGAGCTCTTCTTCTCCTCATTGAATCAGATATTATTAAATATACAGTAGAACAAAAATCCTCATTTTTCCTTCCAGTTACAAGGTTTGTTTAACTTTGATATACGACCGACTGTTGGTGATTAAAATTTTAAAATTCATAACGAAATTCGTTTTGTTGGTGGGTGGTTGCCCAGAGTGGGCCAAGGTCACAACTGGGTGGGATGAAATGTATTTATATATTTAATTTTATTCAACAAACCATCATGATTATCAGGTTTACTGAAGCACCGTATTAGATATCAGTAAATCTCAGTAGCACCTGGAATATTCCATCTGTGTGTGAGATATTACAGCCTTTGTATGTTCAGCTAATGGAGCCGAACTGACCTGGTGGGACACTTTTCTTCAACTCTCTCAGGCCCATTTGTGACACATGACGACTATGAATGAGAAAAAAATGAAAGCCTTTTCAATTATAAAGCATACTGCTATACTGATAGGAAAAGTAGCAGGAGTCATTATACTGTTATTTTTATTTTTAATTTTTAGTAGTCTGGTTGTCTGGTTTGGTAGGATTAAGGATGTAAAATAAGGTCATGCTGAATAAGCCATTAATATGTGCTCAATTACTATTAATAAATGGCTAATATTCTAGTAATATGCATGCTAATAGGCAACTGTTTACCATAAAGTGTTACTGAAAAATATGTAATATATAATAAAAAAATATATATAATAAATGGGGAAAAAATTGGTAACACTACAAAAGGTCCTGTTAGTTAATGCATTAATTGACATTAAATAACAATAAGCAAGTCACTTGTTAGTGTATTTATTAATCTCTGTTGATGTTACTTAACAAATTATTGTTCATGTTATTAAATGCGGACTAATGTTGTTATAATGTTAACAAATGGAATGCTAAAATTAGCATATTAGAATGATTTCTAAAGCATTGTTTGACACTAAATTCACTTTTGTCTGAATTAGGGGCCCTTGTTCACTATTAACTACAACCTTTCCCTCAAGAAATTCTTAATTTGCTTATTAATACTTATAAAGGTAGTTGTTAAGTTGGGTGTAGAAGAAAGTCATGTAGAATAAAGCATTATTAGCACTTAATTTGTACTAGTAAATGGCTAATATTCCAGTAATATGCATGCTTATAAGCAACTAATCAAGAAACCCTAAAATGAAGTGTTACCAAATATATGAAAAAGAAACAATATTACTGCATTTCTGACCAAATCAATGCACCTTGATAATGATAAGAGAACTTACTGACTGAACTTTTTTGATAGAACTGGCATTTATGAATGCCTGAAAAATATCTTTTGTGCTCCTGAAGCCAGTGAGTACTTTTTTTAAAGAATTTTAGTATTCTAAAAAGTTTAGAAAAGTTTTCCATTGTATCAGGCCTTTACTTTTCCGGGAAAGCTCCAGTATGTAATTTTGGCTGCAAGTAATCATTACTGTCTACAATCAGTGTAAAATATGATCTTTCGTGGGGGGGATTCCACTATCATCTAGCTCAACTTTTATGTGCTGCCTCTCATCTGTCTGTCTTTTTGTTGTTCTGAGATACTCTATTCTCTCTCCCTGTCTTTAAAACTCTCAGCTCCCCATTTATGTGTTTGAATGCACAAGCGACGAAAGCAGAACCTGTGCCTCTTGTGAAACCTGGGCTAGTTTGTGGCACACAATCCACGGAGGAATTCTCTTTTCCAACGATACACAGCACCGATTCCAATCGTACCTCCGGTACAAAAGGTGCGTCCCTACCATCTGACCGCCTTTGCGTTTTTACCCAGTGTATAATCCATCAGTCTCTTTAAAAGAGATACAGACATAATCCCATCATTTCTGTTCCAATGATTTTGCACACACTGCAGCCTGTTATGCAGAACTTAAAAATAATGACCCGTGAGGCGCGGCAAATGAATACGTCGTTTTCTTCACGGTTGAGCGATGTGTTTCATGTGCCGCCCCAATTCAATATAGGACCTAGTTATGTTGAAAGTTTTACGTCTACATATGTCACTGTCAGACGAGATTCGGAGAGATTCGATGAAGGAATATCTTCACCTGATACTGTACCTCTCTGAAGTTTTTATTTCTCGATCGAGAGTTGTAAGGTGAATAGCATGTTGGCCTCTGGCAAGACAAATGACAAAACAAATCCGAAAAATATGGTGCGCCAAAAAGCACATTGTGATACAAATGAAAAAGAATTACTCCTGGCATTTCTTGCAACCACAAATAGGAAACTTAATGAAGCTCATTAAAACATGTTTTACTACAACGCACAAAAGCCATTAGCTGTCTGTGATTTATTCATAGCACTTAAAGACTATAAATATGGAAATAACTTTTGGCTTTTTTGGGAAAAAAAAAAGGTGAAGTCAGTAGGTTAACAACAAACTTCACATAATTCATTGAAGGTCATATGTTTGACACGTCAATTAAGGACAATACGAGTTGTACATCATTGCTGAATTCCTTTGCATAATTTTTGCTCCGTTGTCTCTGGTACAACAAATGACCATTAAGCAAATTATGTAGATTGATTTTAAAGCTGAAAATACAGAGTTGAACCACTGAGTGTTGGCACGCATTCAGCGTGACGTCTGGTCCACATGTGTAGCATACAGTATGTTAGGGGATAACAGGGTAAGATATCAGGGTTAGCAGGCTATTGTAATGCAAATTCACAATTATGCTCAGTTATGCTGTTTAGCACAGGACAATAACAAACAGCCAGTTTCCTCATTCTGGTGGCACCTATTAATTTGCTAAAATTCTAAATTTCTCCAAATCTGGTTTTGATAAAGAAACAAACTTATCTGCAAGTGGCAAAATGATTTTGTCTTAAGTCGCTTTTGTTATATTTGTAGCAATAGCCAAAAATACATTGTATGGGGCATTTTTTTATGTCAAAAATCATTGTCATAATCATGTTTTAAAAACTTCATTTGGACTACTTTAAAGGTGATTTTCTCAATATTTAGATTTTATGCAGTCTCAGATTTTTCAAAGAGCCAAATATTGTCCTAACAAACCATATATCCAAACCAAAACGTATTAATTCAGCTTTCAGATTTTGACCCGTTTGATTTTGTGGTCTATGATCATAACTAGTATTTTTGGTTTATGTTCATTTTTTGTGGTTTATCTTCTATTTATGAAACAAGACAGCTTAGATTGCGCTGTTTATCATTACAGTAACAATTTAGGATTTTTCTATTTGTGTCAAGCAATGATTTCTGAGCTTATCCTATTATGTCTTGCTACTTGCTTATCTTGTATATTTGCTTTTTCTCCCTTGACAGCTGAAAAGATCAAAGCGAAAAACACGGTTCTGCACACTGACTTATGTAACATGAAAACACAGATGTTCCTAAGGATGTGCTGAGCACTGGAACATCTCAGTGGTCTAATGAATCTGGGCTGTGCTCTCTGGGGGGATACGTACGTGAAGAGCGCACAACAACGCTCAGTTGCTTCCATGTGTTACTTTAGCATTCTCCCTATCTGCCAAAAAATTTCTGCTGTGCTTATTCGAGATTAAATTTTAACCCGGAGCAACACAGTAAAAGGGGCTGGATCCAAAGCAGCTCTCGATTTACAGATAAAGAGCTTCGGTTTTCGCCCCCCAAGCTAGTATCTAAAGAAGTACCTTGTTGCAAATGACGTTATAAAGAGAGACAAGGATAAATTGCATTCACCAGCCCAAGGCCAGAGGGGCCTGGAGTGTTTACATGGGTATGCAGCTTAAAGCTCCTCGTGGTCAGTTTAATCAGCTCTGGATTTTCTCCAAGTGCAGATGTGTTGTCAGTGAATCTTGCTGATGTGTTCTGTTCACAATTATGTTACAGCTGCTTTTCACCCTGAAACCGTAACCAGATTAAATCGGCCTAGAATATGGAGGTCCGTTCACAAGACTGATGGATCGACAGGATTGACAGGTTTGCAATTCATAATTGTTAATGACATGTAGGCCTATCAGTATTTACACTCGTATTTAATCTAGTCTGGTCTTATTTTATTCTTCTTTGGCTAGTTTTGCGGCTTCTGCAACCAAACTTGGCTAGTGTCAAATTACAGATAAGTTTGTGCCAAAAAGCATCGAAAGCATTTTATTTCAGTGACAACATATATTTTTGCTGCTTCTCATGCTTGCATTATGTTTAAAATTTTAAATGTCATTGTTTTATACAGCTTTGTTATAAAAAGTGAAACTATTTTACTTTCTTAAAGATTGGTTGAACTTGTCACACAGGTCACATGACATATAGTAGTTGGTCTCACCAGATGTGCACAGACAAATGTTTTTAAAGCAGCTTAGTAGATTTGTTAAAATAAAACTTTTTTCCTAAGAAACAGCAAAAGTCAAGCTACAATCGTGGTCAGAATTTTACATTCAAATGAGGGTCTCATACACAAAACATGACATGTTTTATGTGTAACATACATTTTTTATGATCAATTTTATTTTGGTTAAATAATAATTAACATTTTGCAGATGCTGCAAAGTGTACAATTTTGACCACAACTGTGCTGAAATTTTTCTTTTTAAGAATTTGGTTGTTTTAAAGAAGGCGTTTCTTTATTTTTTTCATTTGACCGTAACATTTTAACAATATTTCTATACTACACTGAAAATACGTAAGACATTTGTTTAGGTCATTTACCCAACATGATCAATTTTAGGTGACCATCTAATCAAAATAAATTTTTATCATGAACTGTATTTTTTTATTCAATATTTAATCTAGTATATTATCAGGTGAAGAGTTTCTTTTAACATTTTGAGTTTCCGTTCTGTCTTTGAATCAATATTCACATTAAAGTCATAATATAATACATGTTCTCTTCCAGTAGTTTGGATGATGGATATTACAAATGAAAAACTGTTCAAAATACAGGACTGATTTCACACAATTGCATCATTCAAGTATCATGATGACATCACTGTCAATGGAAATACAGGTGATCTAAATACAAAGGAAAATGCACTAAATCCATACAGGCAAAGGACACATATCACACATAATGTGCAATTATTAATTTAGAAATTCATTATGGAACAGGTAGAGGAAAATCACTTTTTTTATTTGAACATTTATAGTCTATCAGTTTATTTCAAGTAATATTTTTCTAGTTACTGAGTTGTTAACTCAGACACGTCCTCCATTTTAGTACACTCTAAGCATCTCAATATAAGATTAAAGCAAGTTTATGAGTTTCCACATCTTGTGGAACCAGACAGACGACCCTCTGAGGAGGATATCATACATTCAATTTAACTCTATGTAGATGATGAGGATCGAAAGCACAAAAACCTCACAGAATTTGTACTTTCTCAGGCAATTACTTTAAAGTGCTGCACTAACAATGCCTGAGGGTAAATCCCTTCTCACGGATCCTCCATTATGTGAGGGAAAACTTTTAAAGTAAAAATCAAATGACAGCAGGGGCTGTCTAACATACACAGAAAAACACCACAAGCTCATGATGAAAATATTCTTCCTTTTTCATGATCACAAAGAACATGTTTTATATGATTTGCCTGAGTGGAACACTACTGCCATTTTCTTTGAACCTTAAAAGGATAGTTCACCCGAAAAACAAAAATACTGTCATTTAATTCCTTGTCATTCCAAACCTGTTTTACTGTTATCTTCTGAGGAGCAAAGCTACATTTTGAAAAACCATACAAATTATCATAAAAGCAGTCCACTATAATAAACTCAACCTCATGGCAATTCATATTTTTTTATGATCCCTCTTATTTTTGTAAAATAATTATAAAATAACATTTTGCAATGAAGATTTTATTTCTTATTTTCTTCATTTTTCTTTATGACCTCAATGAACCATTCTGTTTTTTGACTTTGTCATTTGAGTTTGTGAATTTAATATTTCATATACATCACTGTATGATTTGCAAGTTTGAATAAATCAGTTTGAATGAACTAAAAATAGATGAGACAATGATGGTCAATTTCAGGTCACCCACCTAATGAATCTCATAATTTATTTGTATCATGAACAATCATGAATTTAATCTATCTAATTTATTTATTATCTATTAAATTTATTTTAATATTTTGCGTTTTGACCCGTCTTTGGATCAATACAGCAAATACATTTTTGGCGTCACACCCGCATCACCAGTAACACCAGTCCCAGTTCCCAGGATCAAGTACCACCCACACAATCTCCTACTCAACGCTCCAGTGAACCTTCACCTGAGTTCTGATCAAAATCACCTGCAACTGCAATCACCACACCCTATATCTACTCACCTCTGCCATTTCATCCTCGGTTGGAATCGAAGTTACAATGAAATTTCTTCTGTGACTCTCTCCTTCGTCGTTCATGGTCTCCCTGTGTACTCGTTTACCTGTGGATGTATTAATACCTGACTTAAGGAAAGTACTCCTTCCTCCGTTGAAACATTCTCTGACATTCTCTGCAGATGTCTCCACAGTTCCCTACTTACCGAATTCACCCTTGTATATATTGTGCACTGAAATAAATACCACAAACCTTATACCCTCTCCTTCTCTTCTGTGTGTGGACGTGACAGGATTCCAGCCCTTAAAATAAAAAATAAAAATGGATATAAATGCCACGGTTACCGGAGCTGCGTCTGATCTCTTCGCTGAGCTAATGAATGCTCTCCGACAGACTTTACCCATACTAACTCCACTAGCCGAAGCTTCCACCGCCCCACCGCATGGCTCACCCATCTCATGCCCTGCTCCTTACTCCGGTGATACAAATAGCTGTCATGGCTTCCTCCTACAATGTTCACTCTATATCGAAGTGAACTCCCATAACTTCCAGAATAAAATTTCAAAGATTGCCTTTATTATCTCTCTTCTCACTGGACGCACTTTGAAATGGGCGGTGGGTCTATGGAATGCTAAAAGCCCAGTATTTTCTTCATTCTCCAGCTTCGTAGACCATTTTAAAGATGTGTTTGAAGTCGCCCTCACCCCCTTTTCAGTACATGACAAACTGATCAATCAAAAAGACAAGAATCCTCTAACATCCATGAGTATACCCTCCGTTTCCGCACTCTAGACACCATCAGCGGTTGGAATCAGGTAGCTCCTGGCCGCCTATCGTAAAGGTCTCAAACCACAGCTTCGCAAACAAATGGTTATTTATGATGATACTGTTAACCTCAAAACATTTATCAAAAAAAACCATCAGCGTGTCCCAGCATCTATTTGCCTTTACCTCGGCAACCACACTGCCGTATCTTCCTCCCAAGGAATTAACTTCACCTCCCGACGCTGAAGAACCGATGCTCACCGATTCCTACCGCCTGGATCCCACTGAAAGACAACGCTGTATATGCTAGAAGTTGTGACTGTACTGTGGAGAAGCCACACTCCACATTCTGAACGGCTAACCCTCAAGGAACCTGCTCCACCAGAAATATCACTGGGTAGAACTGTTCCTACAAGCCTTCAATTATCTCTGTTAGATAGTACGAACACATCGTGTTTCGCAACTTTGGACTCCCAGAGGACATTGTATCAGATTGGGGGCTGCAGTTCATATCCATGGTCTGGTGACCCTTCTTCCAGTTGCTAGGAACTTCAGTCAGTCTATCCTCCGGATATCACCCCCAAACTAATAGCCAGACTGAGCGGAAGATTCAGGAAATCTCCCACTACCTACGTACCTATTGCTCACAACATCAGGAGTCCTGGAGCCAGTATTTACCATGGGCAGAGTATGCACAGAATTCTTTATGACAAACTTCCACTGGTCTAACCCCCTTCCAATGTGCTTTAGGATATCAACCGGCACTATTCCCATGGTCTGGAGACGCTTCGGAGGTGCCCACAGTGAATCACTGGTTCCAGGAGAGCGAGAGGGTGTGGGAGGGAGTAGCACATGTCCACCTACAACGGACAGTCTGGAGGTATACTGACGATGCCAACCGTCAAAGATTACCTCATCCCACTTATTTACCAGGAGATAAGGTATGGCTCTCCACCCATGATAAAAGCTGAGTCCCCGCTACATAGGGCCGTTCACCATTCACTCTCAAATCAATTCTGTCACTTACCGTTTGAACCTTTCACCACAGTGCCGGATTTCTCCAACCTTCCATGTCTCCCTACTCAAACGTCACAGTGATCCAGTATTTCCTCGCTCAACAGACCCAGAGCCAATAAATAACACAAACCTTATACCCTCTCCTTCTCTTCTGTTTGTGGACGTGACAATGAGTTGCACAATTCGTATGAATTTACCTACACATAAGCACGTCCCTAAACCTTCCCAACACAAATCGTATATTATACGAATTCACACGAATTAGCCACCTCATAAAATACATACAAATTGGTCATGAGATAGCCTTGCTACAATATAAATAATTCTGAAACCACAAAAGCATTTTGGCTGAAACTGAATTTGTTATTCAATAAAACTACGGTCATATTCAAGAGAAACGTTTTTGAGAGAAAGGTAGTGATGCCTGATGCTTGAATGAATTGTTCTTTTTAGTCGATTAATCAGCTGATCCAGTCTGAATGATTAGTTTACTAGTTTAACCCACTAAGGTAATGATCCAGTTGCAGCATTTAACAGCCCACTGGAGGGAAAGATTATAAGTGCCTAACTTTGGTTTGTTCTTCACATAAATCTGTTGAATGACTTCAAATGACTTGGATTATAGTTTAAAAGTGGTGTGGATCACTATAATTGTAATTTATGTTTTTTTTTTTACATTTTTTAAAGCTTGAAATCTTGAAATTGCTTGGTGAGGAGCCATAGGGGTTTGAAAAAACATGACAGTGAGTAAACAGCAGAATTTTCATTTTTGGTGGAATTATTCTGTTTTCTTCTCATATCTTAGCGAATGAAACTGAAACCCTTTTTATTGGTTTGCAGTTTGTTTGAATATTTACAATTTTGCACTGGCAGATGCTGAAACTGTAAAAAGGTAATACGCAAAGGATCCTTTTTTCTGGCAAATGTAGATAAATATTCCAAATATGAGGATAAGATCTTTTTGTAAAATGTTATACTGTATATTTTCATATAGACAGATAATCTCTCATGTGGCTGTATCAAGCACCAAAGTCCTATGAAGTGTTTTGCCTCAAGCATGTTAGAGATATAAAAAATGCCTTTGTGTATAATTAGGTCAGATCTATTCATCTACAAATGCATTTCGTTTCAGCTCCAAAACATTATCAGTGCACAACATTTATGCTGATATGTGAAGTTAGTCATTTTTTGCGAACCTTCCAGATGCATCATATATGGCTGTATAGCCTGATTTCCAAGGCATTAACGATCATGTATTCTGTAATATCTCAACTGTTGTATGTGCAGTATTAATAGCTGTATAATGCTGTTTCATAGTGACTTTAAAATATCGGTCACACTCTATATTAGGTGGCCTTAACTACTATGTGCTTACACCAAAAATTTTGTACAATGTATTTATTGTGTATTGTATTGCAAAACACTTTTCCTGCTATTGAGTTGGGATACAGGTAAGATTAGGGACAGGTTTGGTGATTTGGGTAGGTTTAAGGGTGGGTTAAGGTGTAAGGGATGGTAGTCAATAGTGTAATTATAAATGTAAGTACAAAAATGTATTACAGATGTAATTACATATAGGTATTTTTGAAAATATAATGTATAGAATGTAAAAACATATACAATGTATACAATAAATACATTGTACCAAATGATTAATTGTATGTAAGTGCAAAGTAGTTAATGCCATCTTATATAAAGTTGGGGCCAAAATATTTGATCAGCCACTTTTCATGAACAAGATTAGTAAAATATCCTCCAGCTGTTTTTCTGAGTGCCGGAAATAAGCAATTGAGTGTGCTCTTGTGAAGCTTTATGGAGATGCTTCACCCTTGGTCAGATCTGATTGGTGTGGAGAGCTCTCACTGTATATGACAACACCTGCGCATCTCCAGTCTGCATGCATGCCATATACTATCAAGAGTGACAAACACCAGGTGCACCTTCTTGTTGTGGGAAATAATGATGAATCTAATTCCAAACTCTTGTACATTATGTTTGTTCTGATCATTTGGAAACACAAAAAACTTGTTCCTAATGTTCCTAATTTCATATCCTGAACAGCTCGTTTATCTTACAGGGCCCTTACAAATGGGTACAATCACATTCACATCTCATTGAATAAGGTTCCAGCAGCTTTGTCACCCATTCAGCCATCTGTCAATGCTGGCTAAGGGCCCAACACAAGGGCACAACCAGTATGGCCAGGTTGGCTCATGCCCGAGGTGTGAAAATTAGCTTGAAACAGGAGAACCGTTTTTGCAACCAGAAACAGCTCCATTATACAGCATATACACTTAAACAACAGCATATGCACCTCATCTTAATATTATTTGTTCTCGATTTTGGAATTCAAATACCCTTTTTAGTTAATTTATCGAAAATTGTGATTAAATGTCTATTAAGAAAATTTGATATTTCATATTGTGAGTATGTGCAGCATGTTCATTGTTCCCTAAGTGAATGAAATGTGAGTAGTTATACTAATTAAAAGCTACTTAGATATTAAGTTGGAAGTATAATGTTTGTCTATAAGTGGAGGGGTGAGCTATTGATGGATGATTGTTTGTTGTGACTGAGTGTGATGAGGAAACTGATGAATCTTTCAGTGGTTTGATAGAGTCAGTGTTAATATTTTTCTCACAGCCATCAGCAAATCTACTGCAATCCATATTCTTTCGGAGGATATAACACTGTAAACAATGCAAGAAATTGCTGACTGAGAAGGAGATATGAGAAACCTGAACTTATAGAAACTCTTAGGTTCAGTAAGATGCGTGGGAATAGTCTTTTACTGTCAGTACATAAAGTAGTTGACTGGCACTTCAGTCTGCTGGTGAATATTTTAGGTTTAATTGAGCGCTGTTGTGATATTCAGATGTGTTGTATAAAAGTAATTCACAAATGTAATATTGCTTTATACAGCAGCTCAATAAACAATACTGGGTAAATTTCATTTTAGACACAATATTGTGTTACTTGTGTTCTGTCAGCAAAAATAATTCCAGACAAAGCTGAATTAACCGTTGTGTATTTCTGAGGAACAGAAGAAAAAAATAATGTTTTAGCTTGATCTGTTATTTTTTAATAAACTGGTTAAGTGAATGATTCAGTGACTCACCTATAAAATATAATTAGTCCCTGAATGAATCAGTGTGTTGAATGTTTAGTGTGAGTTTTTCTTTAGTCTGTTGTTAAACAGATTATTAAAATGAATGATTTAATAACTGTATATCTGTGTCTGAATATCTGTGTTTGAATGGCTGGATGAATAATTCAGTGATTTGTCCGTATCAGTCGCTTGCCACCATCTACTGCCGCAATGTGTAGCCTGCAGAAACAGTTATTAAACAACACCATTCTTTTTGTTCATGTGAAATCATCAGAAGTTGATGCTTTTTGGCAGCTTTATTATGCTCAATCATTTGTAGAGCAAATTAAATTACTTATCAGTTTCAAATACGCCTGTTCTGCGCCTAAAGTAATTATAAAACCTTTATCGCCCACAGGGAAACTTTCGAATATAAAGACACGCTACTGCTTGCGGTTCATTCTAAAGTGCTGGAAATAAATCTAAGAATAAACAACAAAAAAAAAAGGCAGCTTCGGCTGCATTTAGATATGTACAAGTACCTGTATAGCTGAAATGATCTTCTGCTGTTCTGTGTTCTCTTATATTCATGTTCCATTATTAGATCTTTCCACGGCTTACACTGAGATCGGATCCCGTCTGGCTCGCCTGAATCGGAAGATGTATTGAGCTGATGAGCGTGTATGCACCCGTGTGTGTGTGAGTGTGTACCTGTGAGTCTCTTTGCAGTTTGCTTGATGCCTGCCATTCTAATTGTTTTTTTCAGATAAGCAGCATCTCTCAGTGGGTTGAAGCTTTATTGTCCCGAAGTGTAGAGCGAAGCTTGAAGTGTGCGCTGTTTGTGTACTTGGTGCTCTCTCATAATCAGAAACACCATAACATCAATTTAGTGTAATTACTGATATACCTCCTGTGTCATACAGCATGATAGGGCTGGCTAGCTGTGTTTTTCGGACGTACTTCGTTCTGTGACAGTTGCTATGGTTAACAAACGCTCGTAGCCCACATCCAGTGGTCTGGCTTCAAATCTTGTAAGTAACAAGAATAACGGATTCACAGGCCAATTGTTTTTCACAGGCTTCCGAACTGAAATATAGTAGATCTCGCAGATATGTGCACTCATTGTCTTTTTTGTTAAAAGCGAACTCGACTGTTGGGTTAAAAGAGTCCGATGTTTTAAAGAACATGCAGAACCTAAACTGTTACCTATCTAATCAAGAATCGAGTTTGAAATCTAGTTTGCACTCAAACTTTGTCTCGGATGATCGTTCTTAAGTTGAAACTGCTGAGTATTGTTTGGGGTCTGGTGAATTCCAGAGCATAAACAATGCACCCAGCACTCCCTCCCACTCACTCCTCCGTACCGCCACCCCCTCTCCACCTATCTACAGTTGTTGCCGTGGAAACATACAAAGAGATTTGTAAGCAGGCGGCTCAAGTTCTGTTGCCATGGAAACGGCTGGGTTTCATCAAGGCTTCGGGGGTCTAGTTCTCACAGTTTTTCCGAAATTTGTCAAAGTGACCACCGGCAGACTGCCGACTTCACATTAAACCTGCGGTATAAGCAGTAAATGACTCCTGATTGCGAGGAGGAAATATTCCAGGGCGCCGAGCGGGGGCTTATTAAAGGGTGCTTGTGGCGTCTTACGTGACCCAGCTTCTCTTTCTGGATATGCTGTGCAAAACTCATAAATTATCGCTGATGAGAAAATTCCTCTTCCTCTGAACATTCATTATGGGTATAAAACGAGAACGGGCTTTATGAAAACCTAATTGTTGGATCTAAAGGCATTAAAATGGCCCGTGTGAGCTTCATTTCCGCTGAGCGCTCACCTGTCATAATTTCATCATAACATTATTCAGGAGCACAAATGAAGCTAAAGAAAACCCGGCAGTAACAAAAAGGTATTATTAGAATTTCCTAAACTGCCACTCAGGTCTTAATTACTGAGGTAGACTAAAGGACCGCTATGAATATTATTACAGCCGGAGTCCCTTCTGTGATGACCCTCTTATGACCCGTCATGGTTTATGTATCAATCTGAATCTCCATGCTTCTTTAGAAATATGGTGAAAGGAGCTGTTCGCACAGGAAGCTTCCAAAAAGCCCATGTAGACAGAGTGAGGCAGTACGGAAGACAACGCTGGTGTCTCTGGATTTTATTTTTCATTTTTAAAAAGAATATCTTAAAAACTAGCGATGGGAATTCAGAGTCATTTCGGTGAATTCTTCCGAACTGAATGGCTATTTCATGTTATACATTACTCAAGTGAAAAAGGGTTTCCACATTTGTAAATAAATGGCAAAATTACAGCTGTATTTATTTACACTACCATTCAAAAATTTTGAATCAGAAAGATCCCAAAGAATGTTTTGCTTATGTTCATCAAAGGAGCATTTATTTAATCAGTAATATTGATTATTATAATGTAAAATAATGGTTTACTATTTTGATACACTTTAAAACTTAAAAAAAAGTATTAATAATATTTAATAAATAAATCCTACAAATGTTTGTGGCTAGTCATTTTTGAATCACATGGATATTTTACAGTATATTAAATTAGAACAATGTACTGTTTTTCCTGTAGCAGATGGAAGCAATGTCTGTTTCATGAAGGAATCATTTTATTAACTTCCTGATGACCTAGTTTACTCACGTTCTTAATAATTTACAATGTATTTTCCAATGAATTTTCTGTGAACAACCTCACAGAAGTCATCCAGTCCGGCAGCCATAGACACACACTGAGGCCAAAGGCATGGTGGAAATGCTCAGGATCTGAGCTCATCTTATTGGTACTCGTTTCTTGGTGAGGAGTCTCTTGTGTGTCCTGCACTGGTTTATTCTCTCACAGATAAAGAGAAGCAGTGCTCTGAAGGTTGTTTTATGTTCCACATGACCGGTCCCAGGATCAGTCATTTGTCTCAGACAGGAAGTTAGTGTTACAGGGGCGAACACTCAGGGGGAAAACAGTGGGAGATAAAAGTCTACCTCATACATAAATATTCATGTCAGTTGTGGATGAGGGTTGAGAAATTGAATATCATTGCAGTGACTCACCATGTGACAGGCGCTAGATCTGCAGACTCAATGTGTTCACAGGGCTTTCAGTAATCATGCCCTTAGACCAAGCAGCGGACTGGTGGGTGCAATGGCCTATCATCTCCATGAACCGTGGATGAGAATAACTCACTCAGGCTTGAATATATGGAATAAACCACAACAGTACACACAGCCTCTGCAGAACATCCATAAGTGATCAGAGGCCAACACAACAGATTGCATCAGTGATTGTTTTGTGCACTTTCATTGTGTTTTGGTTTAACCAGTATGAATGAAAAGGTACTGCTGTAATTAAGCCAGAGGTGTTCTGGTCTCTTCGGTTGATGTTTCAGCATGCTCTCATGAGAATAGCACCATGGTCAACAAGACAAAGCATGTAATTAATGCTTGGAAAAACCAATAGCACTATCGCTTAATTGGTAGCACCTGTGTCATTAAAAGCCAAGATGTTTTAAAGGGATAGGATATTTTGCATTGCATTTTTGTTTGTGCAGTGAATGTCAGTGGGTTTCATTGGTCTGTCTGTCAGAAAAAAACAGCTCTGAAAAAAAAAAACTAAGAGACCATTGCAAAGTGAGCAGTTTCTCTGCTTTTACTATTTATAGATATGTTTTAGAGTAAAATTAACATTTTTGTTTTATTCTATAATCAGCTGAAAACACTTCTCCCGAATTCCAAATAAATGTCAATTAGCAGAAAGTTAGCAGAAAATGACAACTGTTAAAATAACAAAAAGAGATGCAGTGTCTTCAGACATCAAATAATGCAAAGAAAACAAGTTCACATTTATTTTTAAATAGCACAATGCCAGTATTTAACCTTTCGGATAAGCCAGATTTTCATCCAGTTTCACCACATCTTGGTATGGTCTTCATCAGTCTTTCATATGCCACTCCTACTGCAAGTCAAATTTGTTTGACCCATCTTCCTTACAGAAGTCATAGAAGTTATTCAGGTTTGGAGATCGGGCTGGCCATGACAGTCTTGGTCTGGTGGTCCTTCATTGACCCGGCTAAGTGGCATGGAATTTTGAAAAATCCAAACCTCAGAGTTGGGGAACACTGTCAGAACAGAAGGAAGAAATGTGTGTGTGTAGGATAACCTTAATTCGATATACGACTTGTTTCATGCACCCTTCACAAAAACAAATGTGCCCAAATCCAGCCTTGCTGAAGCCCCCCTGCCAGATCTACCAAATTTCACAGTCTCTAAGTCTCTATCTAACCACTAGATGACCAAGTGTTGGGTAAAATTAAACTAATGAGAGAAAATGACCTTACTCCAGTCTTCTGCGGTCAAACCTCAGCCTGGCTCTTCTTTGCTTATCACTGATGAGGGCCTTTTTTCAAAGATAGTCATGTCCCTAGGAACCTGTTTTGAACCATCCTTGCCGTGCACTTCCCCCCCAACTGCCATTCGCCATTCTTTTTTAGATTACTTCATGTCATCCTATGGTTGTTGAGTGACATTCGAATGAGTTGGCAGTTATTCTGGTCAGCGGAGAGTCATTTTCACCTTCAGTCTGTATCTTTGTTGTCCCCAGTGTTTGCAGTTTGACCTTGTTCTTAAGAACCGCTGTCTTAAAAATATTAGGGATGGAAGCAACCTGACAATCATTTCTTTATAAGGCAGAATGAAGAGTATCTGTGTTGTAATGGAATGGCTGCCATACATTTGTCTGTTTGTTTATATATGAAACATGAAAAAACACAAATCAAGCTTTAATGTAAAGACGGGTGCGTGGGTGAAACGTCAGTGTCAGTCATTCAGATGTAACCACAAGTATAGATATATATATATATATATATATATATATATATATATTACATAGTAAATGTATACTTATTCAGCTTATTCTAGGATAGAAATAATATTTTTTTCAAATTAATTATCAAATTTGTATGTACCTCTTTGCATGTTTTATAAAAAGAGTATGATATGATATTTAACGTATAATATGGAAATTAACTTAAGTTTTTGTTTAGTATTAGTCAGTAAAAGCAAAAGCCGTCACATAAACACCCTCATTTGTCCACGCTGCATGATACATGCAGACTTGACATTAATGTACCTGTGAAAACAAAGAAAATCAAAAATCTCTAATTCAACAGCAAATTAGGAATAAATCAAAGTTGAATTAAATGAACCGTCACCAATCATATCAGTTTACTGTCTCTTTAATAAATGTCATATGTATACAAATACACTGCACAAAAATAGTAGTTACATTACTGCTTTAAAGTCAGCTTATCTGCCATGTGGTGACATATCCTAATGTAAAAGCACTGTAAACAAAATTAATTGCATTTTACACTCATAGATAAGAACAAGTAGCAAAACTGAAATATGAAAAGAAAAAGATAAGCCCTTGAATCTGATTAGTTTCTCAGTATCCAATATAGGTTCAAATTATCATTTTCCAACTTCAAATTAATCATAACCTCATAACAATCAGACTTATCTCAGGCTCAGTCCATTAATCACAGTCAATACCATTTCTCAACCTCATTTCTCACTTAATTGAAATTAGGTTGTGCGCATAATTTGGAGATTTCTGAGTGAAGTATAAAAACGCAAATCAAGTGAGTGCTATTTGTATGCTGTGGTTTTTGGGTTTTGTGTATACGTGAAACAAACTAATCCAACTTAAAACTAATATTCATGCATTTATCAATTTGTAATAAATAATTTATTGATAAATGACCCAACTGATTAAATTCCATCCATTTATTTATATCACCATTATTTTAAATACGAAAACAAAGGTAATTCACTGTTTCTCACTTTCAGCTCTGTATCGGCTCAAACTTTTCCGAGTTTCTTTTTGGGTAACGCTATAGTATTGGAACCAATTCTCACTGTTGCTTATTAGCATGCCTTTTGGCACTTCTAAAGCTCATATTCTACATAATACCTAATCCTACCCAATACCTAAACTTAACAACTACCTATTAATAAGCAGCAAATAAGGAGTTCATTACGGCAGAAGTCATAGTTAACAATTTGTTAACAGCTGAAATTGGACCTTAACATTCCTCAATATAAGTCACTTTACTAACTGAATACAGTTGAATCTAACATTTTTTTTACTTTATGTGTTTAAATCTTTATGTTGAAATCATGTGATGGGGTCACCTGAAATACATGATAATACTGTACATCTATACATAGAGCCAGTTAAGCCAAATACAGTAAGTTTTCTGCAGAATAATATCTTTTTCTGTCCAGTTAAAGCCATGGAAAGATGCGAGACTTAGCCTGAGACCTCAGCAAACAAATGCAATCGACCACCCGCTCTCCTAATACTTTGTGCCTGCATGCCGAGCAGGCCGGTGCTGATTCGGTTAACTAGGTCACTCGCACCCTCGATCTTAATTCGCCGAGCAGAACTTTGATTTCTGGCAGCTCAACAAGGCCCCCTCAGAAACAGGCTCATTCAATCGCTGGCTGTTTCCAGGCACCTGTTCAGAGGTGAATGCGTGCAGCTGAGGATTGGATTAGCTGACTTATTTTTGCTCAAAGTGCCTGAATCAAATCAATCAGAGCCCTTTCCTTTCCTGCTTCTCATCTGGGACTTCCTCGGAATTGCAGCAGATAAAAGACTTGCCTGCCTGTTCCCTGGCTATTTCTAACAAAACGCCACAACAGCCTTTGATGGACCTCAGAATTTGGCAAGAGGCAGTGCGTTACAGGATGTTTAAATGCTTTGCAGCGTATAGATATACTCTATACTTAATTTAGTCACATGCTTCCCCTTGTTTTAGGTTTTATGCATGATGGAAACGAATGTCAACAGAAAATTACCATGAATCTGAAAAGGTGCTATTAAATTTCATAATTCACGGACAAGCAGTTATGGTGCTGCTTACTACTAATGCTCACTACATACAACAAGCGCGGAATAGACATTTTAACAGGCACTGAGGCTGACAGGATCTGTCCTAGACTAGAGTTATTCCACATGATCTGGTTCCTCTGCAATCAGACAGAAGTGCAGGAGCGGGTCAAGTTCTTTGGGTTGATATTTCCAGGTTTACGCATTGCTGAATTAACTCAATTGGATACAACAAAGTTCATCGACCTGTTTACGAAAACCTAACAGTGCAACATCCTGTTAGCATCAAAGACAGCAATGGAAAGGGAAAAAGAAAGATGAAGAGCATGAGGAAAGAAAAAGCTTATTTTATTCCAGTTTAAAGTACATCTTCATCTCCAGAACTACCACTCCATTAGATAATGATGTTGCAACAGAAACATTTTCTCTCAAATACAGAAAATAAAGAAATATAGTTAAATAAATAATGCTGAACACAACAACTTCAACCAGCTACTTCTTGGCACAATGTACTGTATAATTTGCATACATATACTGGCAATGGTATAAATATAGCCTACTTTATGGTCTTTTTTCATCATAAGTCGCATCTGTTTGGGGGGGGGATAAATAAATAAATAAATAAAATGTACCTTCCGCACGACACATTTGTAAAAGTGCAAAAAACCTTACAGTACATGTGGCAGCAGAAACACCTACTGATGACATTTTGACAAATATTTCAACATGCTCATATGCGTTTGAGAGTACACGTAAAAAAGTAATGCCGAATGTACGCAAAAAGAGACCAAACACGTATTTCCAAAGACACAAGTTGTGCCCAAGCTTCCATGTTCTTTAACAGTGTTGCTCATGGCATGGCAATGCTACCTTCGCATGAAATATTCGGTACATGTGACCACGGCTGCTAATACTCCATATTTTAACTCATATCAGTTGTTTAGTTGCTTGACCGAGGTGCTTATGTATTGACAAAACGAAAGGCACAGCCTCAGGCCCAGTGTCTTTTACGCTGTCCCCAAATCGATATCGCATCTGACAAAATTTCTGTATATTATTTCAGAGAAGAGCATCGCCCCCTGTTTTATACTCCATGCCAGCCCTTTAATATCTGGGATCGATAATGCAGTGTGTTTCATTTCTGTAATGTCTCATTTCTCCATAGCCGTCTCTTTCATACACGCTTATTAGATCTTATTGCTATTGATCTGAAACTTTTCGTGTGCCGATTCTTTACATCTGTTTCCTTTTACCTTTTCATTGACGGAACACAAACACATCATTGTTACAGTGGATATAAATAGTGGTGAACGGTTCCAAGTATCCCTGGCCTGACTGTCAGCTGATATGACATGCTCACCCCTTTTGTGCCTCCAGTCCACTAGGGGCAGAGTCTGGAGAGTCCTTTCATGACGATAATCACATTTGGCTCTCTGCCGCTTGCTTTGAAACATATTCAGCTTATTACACAGTCACCTCTGTCTTACTGTTGGTTACAAAGTAGGGTTGCGTGGGTAGGTAATGATGACTGCGGGCAGTGTGTAGCTCATTAACCTGCTCCACCGTGCACATCTTCCTAGGGCCATAAGTTTTGCGTCGGCCCGCAGTCTCTGCAGCCTCCCAACTCCTCAGCATGCCGGGGTTTGCGATGGTATTGGAGCTGTAGGCCATTGCGGGATGGGCCACGTTGGGTTTAATGCTCTTGGGCTTCTGTCCATTTTGCTTGAGGCACGGGATCTCTGTGACGTAGGAAGCTGTGGGCTCCACGTGCTCCATTCTGACTGGATGAAGTGGCAGACTTCCCTTCGCCGCCAACTCGACCAAGTGGCGGTGTTGCTTATTGAGGAAATCACCGTTGGCTTTGGCCGCTGATGGCGAGATAGAGAGGAAGAGTAAGGGTAGTTGAGATATCATGATGAAATAAATTAGCTTTTAGAGAAATAAGGCTGATTTACACTCTACGCAGACCATAAATGCACTTATTAAAATTATACTGCAAAAAATAAGCAGTCACTGGGAGGTATTGAGGAAGAAGTTATATAGATTCCTTATTAAATTTTTTTATAAAAAATATATATAGTATATAGATTGTATAGAAATATAGTAGGTTGCCTGTTTTAATGAAATATAGGTTAATGACAAATTATGAACTTAAAACATATATCCGTGCATAAGTTATATTGTTTTTAAAAGATCTATTTTTCCATTGTTTCACCTTTCTATTGTTATTTACCAATAGCATGTAAAGAACCAGAAGCCTGACCCATAGGCTTACTTGTGTTTATAACATTGAGCATAAAGTGTGTTTTAATGTCACTATTAATCAGGATTATATGATCTTGGAGTAATATTGGTCTTTAAATGCAAGATATTTAAAGTATATATGAAGTATACTTGCCATAGTTCCACTTTAGCGCCATCAGTTATACTTCAGATATTTAGATGGAATTTAGCACTACTTCTGCTCAATTAAAGTGCATTAAGCACAAAATTAGCTGTTCCAATCTAGCAGACTAAAAGTACAGGGTATTTTCATTACAGAAGTAGTTCACCCAAAAATGAAAATTATGGCATTTTTTTATTCACCCCCAAGCCATCCTAGGTGTATATGACTTTCTTCTCTCTGAACGAACACAGTCGGAAACATTTATCCTTGCTCTTCCAAACTTGGTAATGCTGGCGGACAGCGACCATGAATTTAAAGCTCAGTAAATCTGATATATCCACAAGCACTGCATCGTAAAACTAACCTATACGGCTTTGGAAGGGTTATCTCATGTCCTCTGAAGCAGATCGATGGGTTTTTGTAACAATAATATTTCTAGTTTTAAAATGATAATCTAAACAACTCGCATCCAGCTTGTCAGAGCGTCTTGGCTGAATTCAGAGGTCAGCCAATGGAGAATTCCAAACGACTTTTTTTGCTCCCTTAAAGGGCATTTCAGGAAGGGGATTTGTAGGGACGCTCCAAATGAAAGTGAGGAACTGAATCCCTTCCAGAAGTCCGTTAGCAAAAGGAACATGTGAGGGTTGGGATTAATTTCAACTTCACATACAAACATAAGTAGAATATGTTGATTAAATTGGTTTTTATTTTAATGTAATACAAAATATTTTTATCATTGATAGAAATATGATTTAAGATCTTAGTGCAAGCAATGTTAATTTGAAAAAGATTAATAGTTACTAAGACACAGTGAGAAAATATTTAAATAAAATAATAATAATGAGAAGTAATATTTATTTGCAACTGTTGGAGAGCAGCGTTGTCAAGGTAACGTTTGGCACCTCACTCCCTTTATCAAGGGAGGATATGTTAAAACCCCCTGAAGACATAAAGGTAAATTTTATGATGCAGTACTTGCGGATATATACCTGATTTACTGAGCTTCAATATAATGGCCGCTATCCATTACCAAGCTCAGAAGAGCCAGGTTACATTTTTTAAAAACTCAGGCTGTGTTCGTCTGAAAGAAGAAAGTCATATACACGTACTATTCCTTTAAGTACATACATATGTAAATGCATTTGTAGTACTGTATACTTAGCATGAAATAAATACATTTAGGTATATTTATTTTTCACTATACAGGGAACACTAGCATTCTCTATTCTTCTTTATACTTTATTATATAAAACATTGATCAGCACTAGTATTCCTTTTCTATTCTCTCTTGGTTTCTTTTTATTTATTTATTTATTTTTCTTTTAAACATGGTATATGTACTGCATTAGTCACAGCACTTCCACATTGTTGCTCTCATGGTAGTTTTATTGCTTCTATTGTCCTCATTAGTAAGTCACTTTGGATAAAAGCATCTGCTAAATGACTAAATGTGAATTTAAATTTAAAAAATAACAATAAAAATATGCATGGCTGAACTGTTCACAATAAGAACAGCTGGTACGTAGCGCAATAGTAAGGTCAGGGACCCACCTTTCCTTCAGAAATAACTAAGCAGTTAAGGTTTTCAATCTGTGGTCAGTTTGGCTTGTCACTTCGCTTTGGGAGATTCGTCTTTTTACCAGGTGATTCATGTTTGTAAAGGAATCATTACTCTTAGAGTACCAGGCGTCCTAGTGTGACTTCCTCAGTCTGCTTTTGATGGTCGGCTGCTTTGACGACCTTGAAGATAAACTTTTCACGCTTAAAACGAGTTTGGTCTTCAGTGTGATAATAAATCTTATTTATCGCTCATCCGCTCCTGTGGGAGAAGACGAAGACGTCATGCACAGTGGACATTTTTCCACTGTCGCGCCGCTCGCTATATCAGATACACGGATCATCACAACAGACGAGTGAATCAATTACAGCGCTCAACTGTGCACGTCCTCAAGAGCCATAATCAAGATGAATCGTGGTTTTGTAACGAGTGCCCCCGGACAGAGTTCAAATATCTATCGGCTCGCGACTGCACGCATGGAGTTAGCGCCATCGGGATCTCAAAGGGTTTTGGTGGGAGGATATTCTGGTAGAGGCCTTTATTAGACGCTCCACTTCTCTATGTCGGGTGGAAATCCAATTCTGTGACCTTAGAGATGTGTTTGGGGACCGAGAGAGAAGTATTGATCTGCAGAATTGGGACTTATCAGCTTTAACAATTCTGTACCTTTGAGAATTTTCATGGAGGCAATTAAATAAGAAAAAATAACTATGACGCCAGAGGGTGAGTTTTTCTTAGTGCGATGATCTCATATGGTATATTTCATCCAAATCTTCATGTTTAATGTAAGTGGGTTGTAAAGATAAGTTTGGAGTTAGTATTATTTTATTTTTATTAATAATGGCAGAAAAGTAAGACTGTTTCCGCCACTGAATAAAAAAAAAGGTTTTATCTCACAATTTTTCTCAGAATTTTTATCACACAATTCGAACTGCAAATTTTATATCACACATTTCTGACGTTATATCTTGCAAGTTTATTTCTCAGAAATGCGTGTTTATATTTCACAATTCTGACTTCATAACCCACAAATACTAGTTTATCTCCCAAATTAAAAGAAAGACAGATTTGTGAGAGAAAGTCGCAGCTTTTTCATTTTTTTGTTCAGTGCCGGAAACGGGCTTCCATACTAAAGACAGTTATTTCAAAGTATAGACAAAATTTCTATTTCTATTTCAAAAACATTTTGTTCTTTGTATTGCCACATAAAAATATTAAGCACAGCATTTTACTTTGACAAAATTAAGAAATGTTTCTTGAACACCAGTCATAATATAGAATGAGTTAAAAAATATATATTTTTGAGACTGTAGATAAATGGAGTTATCTGTTTTTGCAAATAAACACATATATATGCATACGTTCAGTTTTGCTGAGAAGATATTTTTTAAAGCTCTCAACCGCATGCAGGTCAACTGTTTTGAAGTACGGTGACTCCTCTTCAGTGCAAATCTAGTGATAAAACAGCTCTCGATGCCTCTCATTCTGGGATTTATTAATCATTTGTAAAATATTCTGCTGTAAATGCTATGTTCAATAAGAGGAATAATTCATGAGTTTTGCACAGGAAAGATCCACACGAGACATGCTAAAAATGATCCTTTTGAGCATACATCCTTACCCACAGCCTTCAGTGAGGCATATTTGTTGAGCTCTTTAGCTGATTGCTGTTGCTCATAGACATGGGACAGCTGGCTGAGGGCTGGATACGGGTGCGTTTGCATCATGTTGTTTATCTGGCCGCCTTCTGCAAACAAAACAAAATATTGTTCAAGGGTTGCATCATTATTTTGTCTTAATTTACAGCATTTTCTTAGTCATCCCTAATAATATGTCTTGCTTGCTGCTGACTAACGTCACTTGGGATTCGCTCGCCACTGATAACAAAAGAGAAACAGACACCTAAAGGCTGGAAAACTTTCTGTACGTACAGTAGGTCGCAGGCAGATGAAAAAAAGAATCAGACTGAACGGATTCGATAACGAGATGTTTGACGCGTGCGTGCGGCTAGTGTCACAACCCGGTCCAATCTACCTCCTGTGATGTGACAGTCGAAGAATAAGTGACGGTATGTATATACAACCGGTCCCATTGATTTGATTTCCTCCCTTGACTTCCTCTGGTTCATAGAGATGAATTGTCAGTGGTGAATGACGATCAAAGATGTGTAACCTGCGTGGCAGAGCTGTCAGCGCAGAGCTCCTGTTGTGACTAATTAATCACTTAGCCCTGCAGCAGGGTTGCTGACACACGTCTGTACTGAGCGCGTGCAGTGAGTCATACCACACCAGACACAGATTACTGCTCAACAGAGCTTCAGAAAACACTATAGACTACTGTACACGCATTAGCGCTTAGTATGCTTGTGCTCTCTAATGGTTTTGGCAAATAATAACAGATTATTTGTCTTTGTTTTGCCGAAGCTCGTGGAAAATATTGTTTATTTGCTAATAGTACATCGTTATTTTCAGTTACATAATGTTCAAAATTGGATGACTCGGGGAAACAGATACTGAACGCTTTGAGAGCACAGACTCACACTGTGCAAACTTCACATGAAAGTCTCGACTGATGCACACTACTGTTCAAAAGATTTGTTTTAATAAAACGAATTGTTTTATTCATAAAGCATGAATTTTTGAAAAAAAGGATTTCAAAGTAATGTTTTGGATAAATGTTCTTTTAAACTTTTTAGTCATTAAAGAATCCTGAAAAAAAAGGACAACCGTTTTCAACATATTAATAAAAGCAGCATCAGAGGAGTAATTTGCATTGTAAAATATTGACATTAAGTGGCCTTTACTATTGTGTACTTAATGTGTTTATATTGCATTGCAAAACACTTTTCCTGCTGTTGAGTTGGGATACAGTTAGGGATTGGTGGTTATCTGAAACTAATTACAGATGTCATTACATGCAGGTATTTTAAAAACATGAAGATCCTTCAGTTGGAGTCCCAATTCTGTCCCCTTAAATTGGTTTATAATTTCATTTTAATGTAGTTTTAAAAGGCATTTAGCTTATTTTTTTAAATTATGAATGTAAATCATTACTTTATCTAATATATATATATATATTGTGACGGGATATGACAGACACATATAGCGTCAGGCCTCGGAGATTTATATATAGTACAAAATAGTGTCCAAGGGGAAAAGTGTCCAAATAAAAGGGGAAACTGGTGCCCTCGTTGTGCTTCTGGGATTGTGGAAGGTCAGGTAGTGTTCCAGGGGGCAGGGTCCAGGTAAGGGGCGGAGTCCGCGGAGTCACGCGCGCACGCTCCCTCTCCTGTTCGGGGCGCGAGGCGGCGGCTTCTTCCGCGCATCTCCGTCGCTTCTTTCCTCCGGTCGCCAGAGATTTAGGGGATTTAACGGCTCGGCATCCTGGCCCGTCAGCCGTATCCGGTGCAGTCGCCGCCTGGACTGTACGGGGTCCCACGACGCGCTTGTCTAGCGGCGGACGAGCTCCTTCACGCACCCTTCCTGGACCCACGAGGACACCAGCGTGCATGCACGGGGAAGAGACCGGTCCCGAGGAGAGGCGCGCAGGGCATTTAACGGGCGGCGGTGACAAGGCTAAATCCCCTTCAGGTGTGCCTCGTCACACGCCGCCAGACCTGGCCAATACCACGCCCCTCCTTCGAACACACCACTCCCGCCGGGAGCCTGGTGAAGGGCGGAACAACAAAGGGGGTGATGGTGACAATAAAGAGGAGGGCAGCGACTCGTCACAATATATATATATATATATATATATATATATATATATATATATATATATATATATATATATATATATATAGTGTGTGTGTGTGCACTTTGCCCAAGTCTTAAATTCTCCATCATGCAAAGGGCAAAGGTCAGTTAAGATATCATTAAGTGGGCTAAGTGTCCTCGCCCCGGTCCTCAGACCTATGACCTCTTCCTTGACCTCAGGTAAACTGTAAGTGGTGAAATGAGCCCATAATATTGTCAGCAGTAGGCCATAGCACACCGAGTATGTATTTTCAAGTTTGGTCAAAAAAAACAAAAACAAATAAACTTCACAAAGCCAGAAGATGCACATATACAATAATAAAACAGACATAAACACCTCTTTTTTGAAGAACATTTGTTGGATTTTAGTCCAAAACGTTCCTGTTAACCATACATGCTGTTCATTTTGTACACCACAGATTTTGCGGCCTACTCTTTTGAAAATTTGACAGAAGTAGCAGATAAGTGGGAGTGATCCCATGCTTGGTTCTATTCAATTTCCTGGGTATCTTAGTGTTTGTTTTGTTTTGTGTAAGAAGCTGACTCATCTCTACTGGGAGAACTTCCTCCCAAGTGTTTGGTTGCAAATTGCCTTTACACCATCTTCTCCTTGTGCTATCGCTCTCGTCATGGCAACACAAGCGTTTGTGCTCTGTTTGCGGAGCACGCAGCCAGCCTCTTGTATGGTTTCCACCACCCACGTGCTAAGCAAGCTCAGTGTTTGCAATTGATGGACCCTCGGTGTTTGTTCTCGTGTTTTTAAATACCCCATCTTTACTAGCCCGCCGAACGAGGAAACATTAACACACATTAATTAGCAATTGTTATCTGAGGCTGAGGAGAAAGATGGTTTTGCTGGGATCGCATCCAACTTTGCAATTAGTGGACTGCAGTGTGATGGAGCGGGTTTAAATGCAGGCATGTAAACGGCCTATCACAGCCCACAGTGGATAATCCCTGTCAACTGGATCTAATACAGGCCTGTAGGCACGATTCTAGGATTTGAGTCTAAGTGTGCTCAGCCTCCGACCTGAGCATGAGCCCAAAGGAACTTTTTTCTTGAGGTCTGAGAGGTTGCGAGCATGAATCTCGCTCAATAGCATGACAATATGTCAGCCAGTGTTTATGGGAGCATTTTATTTCATTTTCTGTGACACATAACAGCTGTGTGAAGTCACCTATATATCCAGGTCTGCTTTGACTGGAGGGAAGGAGGCTGGTGTGAAGTTTCATCCTGAAGAAAAGATTCAGTGAAATGACAGCTTACAGCAGTTGCCGTTTTCAGCAAATTTGAAGAAAGATCACAGATTTTTGGTGGTGACAGCTGACTTTGTCAGTTTTTGAGTGAGGTAATGAGTAAAAAGAGTAAATATAGTCTATGCAAACATGCCTGCTATATTTATCTAGTAGAGAAGTATATAAATAATGTGTATGTATTAGGAAACGACAATAAGAATAGTGTGCGTCTCCCTGGAGAGTGTTTATGAATTTATAATTAGATTTTGTATAATTCCTAACATAATGTTTTCAATATTTTAAAATAATGAGAATTTTAGTAAGCTATTTTTTACTTACGTCTTGCAGAATCTGTTTGATAATTTTACAAAAGTAACAAATGTTTACATTAGCCTGTAAACACAAAATAATACAGCTGAATAAAATAGCTAAATAATTTACACAGATGACCCCATTTAAAAGGTTACCCATCTGTTATCTGGAAGAAATATGGCTGTTCTGGCAGTTACACTGCCTACTGTTCTTCAGAAAATCTTCCAGATCCTGTACTGTCTTTGGTTGTCCAGTATCTTTAATATTTAAACCCTTTCCAGCAGAGACTGCATGATTTAAGAAATCTCTTCACACTGAGAACAACATAGTGGGCACAACTATAACAAAAAGATGCAAACATTTACTGACACTAAAGAAGGCAACTGTGTATTTTAAAGCTGAGGGGTGAAAACTATTAAACAGGATGGATGTGTGTTATTTTGTTTTGTAATTTATTTTTTAATATACTGTATTTCAGTGTGACTTCATTTAAGAAGCTAAATAAGATAAATACAAAAATTCCACTGGATCATTCAAAAAGCTTTCAGTCTTCCTCTCAGCTCTTACTGCGTCATGTTTTTTTCATGAGTATCAGTGAATGTTTGCTTCTTTTGTTAACAATGGATGTGTATGAATTACTGATTATTGTATACAACCCAAATTATGGAAATGTTGGGATGTTTTTTTTTTTTTAATCAAATGAAAACTAAAATACTTACAAATGACATGAGCCAATATTTTATTTACAATAAAACGTAGATAACATAACAAATGTTTAAATCAAGAAAATGCACACTTTTACACTTCAATGAGCTCATTTCACATGTGATGCCTTCTACAGGTCTCAACCTTTTTTGGCAACATAGGGCTGAAAAAGTCTGTAACATAAAAGTACGTCTTAGAGAGGCAGAGTCTCTCAGAAGTAAAGATTGGCAGAGGCTCTCCAGTCTGTAAAAGAGTGCATAAAAACATTGTGGTATACTTTGAAAACAACATTCCTCAATGTCGATATACAAAGGCTTTGCAAATCTCATTATCAACAGTGCATAACATCATCAAAACTGCAGAAGTCTCAGTGTGTAAGAGACAAGGCCGAAGACCTTTGTTGAATGCCCATGTTCTTCTGTATCACTCACAGGCATGATTCTGTCATTGAAATTACTAAATGGGTCCAGGAATACATCCAGAAACCACTGTCGGTAAACACAATACGCTGTGCCATCTGCAGATGCCAACTAAAGCTCTGTCATGCAAAAAAGGAAGCCATATGTAAACATGGTCCAGAAGCGCAGTCATGTCCTGTGGGCTCTCTCGGACTCATTTAAAATGGACTGTTTCAAAGTGGAAATGTTCTATGGTAAAAATTAAAAAAAAGTGAACATTTGACATTCTTGTTGGTAATCACTGACACCAGCATCTCTGATCTGCATGAGTGCATGCAGTATGGGCAGCTTGGATTATTTCGGAAGGCACTATGAATGCTGAAAGGTATATAAGGATTTTAGAGCAACATATGCTCCCCTCCAGACAATGTGTTTTTTGTGGAAGGCCTTGTGTAACTTAGCAGGACAAGACACATTAAATAGGTAAAAGATAGACTACCACAAACTTTTCAGCAGCTGGAAACAGGCAAGAATGGGGAAAAAAATGACCATAACCTTGGTGCCCAGACATCTTCAGACTCTTTTAATAAGAGGAGATGCACCTGTTCCAACTATTTTAAGACTGTAGCGGGCATCAAATATGAAATGAGTTCATTTTGTGCAAAAAAAAATTCCAGGTATGTTATCTGTGTTCTATTGTGAGCACAATATTGGCTCATGTGGTTTGAAATTATTTTCAAAGTCTTTTAGTTTTCATTTTATAAAAAAAAGTACCAACATCTCTGGACTTTGAGTTTGAGTGTTATGTGAAATATCTTAAGAGAGCAACAGTACTAAATAAAAAAAAAAACTATGCAACATTTTTGATCTCTCTTATTTTCTTAAAATGATTAACATTTTGCAGAATCTGCAAGGTGCATTCTATTAAATGGTATTCTATTAAATTTATTTTGTGTTTTAACCGACTTGATTAAGTTGACCAGCACTGTTTGGCACTAATAATAACACCCATTCAAACAGACAGATAGCAGCAGAGGTAGAATAGAAATATAAGCTGCTCAGAGAAAGTTCATTTTAAATGTGAGAAGAGGGTACAATCCTGTGAAACTGCTGCGGATGAGCGATAGAGAAGCAGACTGTGTGTATGAAAGCTGTTTGCTTCTATCGGGATCTACTATTGTGCTCTAAATGGGCTGGCCTGAGGATGGCAGAACGTTTGCTTTCTTTAAAAATGAGGTCAAAGTGCACTTGATCATTTAGCTTTTAGTGCTGGACCTCTTGCATTCGATGTACAGCTACTCCACACCGCATGACAAGAGGAGAATGATAATGTGATATTTTATTTACACTGTCAAAAGTTTGGAATAATACAAATTAAAGTGAAAAATGAAGTCACGAAGACTGCATTTGATGAAAAATAAGTGGCAAAGCTGAATTTTTGTTAGCCATTACTGTTTTCAGTATCGCTTGAATACTGCAAAAAGAATCACGATTTTCCAACATATTTGCCAGACAATAATAATCCATTATTAATAATTGAGCAGCACTAATGAAATAATATTAACTGAGCAAATCAGCATATCAGAACATTTTCTGAAGGATCATGTGACAGAGAATGGAGTAATGATTGCTGAAAATTCTGCTTTGCTATAAAATTACATTTTATATTGTATTAAAATCAGTTGTCGTAATATTACACAATAAAAAAGACTTCTTTTTAACATTAAAAAAGTACACATTGATCGTGGCTGGAGCATCTGCACTGCTAACTAACATGATCAACTAGGTAAACACTAATAAAAAGAGATCCGTTTTTACACCAAGGGTAGTTACAGTATACATTATAAACCTTATTAAATATTCATAAATTTTTCCACACTTTTAGAGAGTGTGAGATTGGACTGCTTGGTGTTATAAACACTGATGTCCTCATTATCCACTCCATATGTTTATTTGTTCACTAGTGCTCATTAGACATGCAGGATGCTGCCTCTCATGAGAGAACGCCACAGAAATCCACGCAGAGTCATTACCAACAACCTACAAATGTCACTGTATTGTTGCGTTTAAACTGCCTGAAAGTCAGACAGAAGATGAAGCACGATGTATTTCAGATCCAAAGAGCTGATATGAGAAAAAGCGTGAATTAAAAATGAGAAACAGGCGGCCCCTCAAAATGAGAAAAGCATGTGAAAATCTGACTGGGAAAATAACGTACGGGGTTAAAG
Organism: Puntigrus tetrazona; assembly: GCF_018831695.1. Lineage (NCBI taxonomy): Eukaryota > Metazoa > Chordata > Actinopteri > Cypriniformes > Cyprinidae > Puntigrus > Puntigrus tetrazona. The sequence continues at coordinate 8,376,077 of NC_056710.1, read as the reverse complement.
AATAAGGTTCAGGTATTTCCTGTGAACCCACAAAAATTCAAAAAAGTATCAATTATAGGTGTAACCATAAAATAAAGTGTTATCAAAAAGAATAAAACAACTCATTTTGCAACAAAAAAAAGAGATCCAATATACTCCAGGGTGCCTAACCCATGAAAAGATAATCTCTAAAGAAAATAAAAGAATATATGCCTCTATAAACATCTGTCTAGATTACAAACAGCAAATAGATCATTTTGATGGATGCTATGAGTGAAAAAACACTGCATTTTTGTCTTTACTGTATGTTCAAGGCCATGTAATGTATGTAGGTTCTGAAGGTAATCTATTACAGGTTCGAAAAACGATTCCTCATATCATGTAAGGAAAGATCCAGGCACCACCTGAACACCACTGATAGTCTAAATGCTCCACTGAGTCAGATAAAAAACCACCCAAATATCATTCAGCTAACTAAATCCCCTTGAAAATAACCCGTCTTTTTTGTAAGAATGCAACGGTTTGCAGAACAGCGTCTGCCTCAGTCATGTCGCCCTGTCTCGTTCCAGCACCCTAGTTAATACTTTATTGGGCTGAAAAATAGGCTTTTATTAGATGTAGCACCTTAAGTTATGCATGGGTGTTTTCCTTCATGTATCTGGGTCAGCAGCCTCTTGTGTGTCTAAAACAGCAGATAAACACTGCCAGACCTTACTCTGCTGGACAGTGCTGTTATAATAGGCCTGAGGATATTAAAGAAAATGATTACGCTTTGGTTTGGCAGCTCGTATATATGCAATTTCTGATGAGGAAAGTCAAAATTGCTCCGCTCTCCAGGAAACACTTGAATCAAGAGGATAGCCATCAACTGAATGGGACAGCAGACGCTTTGTATACGTGCCGTATGATCACGGCAGCTGCTGATTCGTAAAATGTCACCAGTTTGATTGAAGAGATCCATTAGTCCTTGTTAGATCCGTGATGGATAGATTTGATGGCCCTTCCACCTATGATTGTAGGTTTGTGATAAAAGTGATGTTAAATGTGTTTTTAAAAACTTTCAAACAGGCTTCTGTCAGCATTCAAAGGTCTCGTCGACTGATTTATTTAAGAATTTTAGAAAACGCTTTTCCTTGCAATTAAATTTGAATGCAAATTTTGCATCCTGTTCAGTAAATCAGAATTTAAAAGGCATTCTCAATTAATGTGCACAAATATCTCTTACTCTGTCATCTGTGGGCATAGCTGCCGTTAATAGCATTAGGCAAATAGTGCAGAATTTTGTGAATAAGATGCAATCTTACGCTTAATTCACATAGAAAGCGTGAGTTTTATTTCTGCTGAATACAATGACAGTTTTTCAATTTAAATACTCATGCCACAGCACTATTTAATAGTGCAGAGTGTTTAATGGTTGGTTAAACTCTGTTGCACTAAAATACCGTAAGTGATGCAAAAGTGATGCAACAGTGACTTCGCCCCAGGATCTTGTTTACATTGCCAGACCAGAGTGAAAACCACAGAAAAAGAGAAGATTTTGAGATTTCTGCAGGTGGAGAAAAATGTGTTTGCATCTGCCTTACCATCTGTCTGTCAATCAAATCTATGCCATCTGTTTGATATCCCCATTTATTACTATTAATACATTTACTACGATTTATATTTGTGTAACCATCCGCTGCGTCTGCATCTGTCTGAGAATCCCCAGACTCTTCAGAGTGTTTTGAGGTTAAATATGTCAAGGTTATCACAAAGCACATAGACTGAGAACAAGTCAACAATGTGACTATAAGATACCTTTCCAGTTTCTCATTAAAGATGCAGGAGGGTATTTCGGGAGCTGCACATCCCTCTGGGATGGAAGCGGCAGAAGGGCATCTGAGCTTGCAAGTGATATCTTCTGCAAATCAGAGAGGACTATTCTCTGCGTGTCTCCCTCTTGCTCTTGACATTAGCAAAATGCAGCCATGGCGGGAAGAAGGAAGCACAGTGATTGCCAGATGTCAAGTATCGTTGCCTGTGAGGCGCTCGTTGCCCTTGCTGTGTTTTGGCACTTTTTTTGTTGTATGCTTTTGGTGTATGAGGTCGTATAAGGCTGTTGTTAATCTGTTTGTCTTGCTCTTCAGGTGTTTGAGAAACTTGGAAACATGACACTGTGAATGTGATGAATAAAGTAAGGATTTAGCAATAAATATTCTGAACGTGAAATAAGCTATTGTATGTCAGATATTAAGAAAGTTCTGCAATTTTTATTTTGCAATGTATGTTTTTGAAATCATGTTTTTTGCAAGGCTCTTAGGGAGGGTTGAGACGGTGGTCATTTTTTACTACCACTGTGGGAAATCACCAACAACCGCCAGTGTTGCGGTTGTGGTGGTTTTTATATATATATAAATATAAATATATATATATAATACACCAAGGCGTGTAACTCTGCTTTGAAATGGTGGACGTTTAACATTAGTGTGTGACGCTGACGTGATGCGATGGTCACGGCGACCATCACAGCCCTAATATTGAGTAAAATCTGCACAAAAAAAAAAGTAAGATGATATTTCCGACTGATCTTAAAAATGTACTTTACTTTCAGTAAAGTCCTCTTGAAGTCACTACTTTGTTAATTTAAAACTCATATTTGGTCATCAAAATGACATGTTTTAAATGCATTTCCAATGAAAACAGGAGAAAAAGCTCATCAGTTTTTCACATGGTTTATAATTAAGTATATTAAAAAGATGAGAAAGATGTAATAATAATACATTTATATTAGTGCTTTTTTAATGATTAATTGTGATTAATCACATCCATAATATATGAGCGCGTACTGTGCATATTTATTACATGTAAATACAGACATGCATGTGTATGTAATTCGTAGTTGTATGATGTAACTATATATATATTATGTAAAAAAGTTATTTCTTTTTCCAAAAATGCTATAAAATGCATTAGCCTACACCTTTTTAATTTAATTTAATTTTTTTTAATTAATTTAACAGGTCATCTTAATGCTTTAAATTAAGCATTAAGCATTTAACTTAGACTAGAAAATTCCAAAATGACATTTCCATTAAATTCAGCTTTCAAAAGTGCATTTATCTTGCCATGCCATGTTACAAGTGCTATACGCTGTATATAACAAAAACCATTAATGGCACTTAACACTTCTACTGACAAGCTACACGATATGGCTTGATTACAAATGCAACATTGCATAGCTTGTCAGTGTTTTACGTCTACATCTGAAAGCATGTGAAGGTGATTACAGAACTGAGATGCGCATGACAGTCACTTGCAATTAATCATGCAGCCCTAATTTTTTCATTTGTTTACTGATCATAAAGTAGAAAGTAGATGAGGAAAACTAGGATACCGGATGTATTCAAAGCCATCATTACCGGCACTGTTTACAATGGGTGGAATGATGCGAGACGAGTGATTGTGTTTTGGAACCAAACTCATATGTGTGTGTGTGTGTGTGTGTGTGTGTGTGTGTGTTTATGAAGAATTCATCTGGAAAAACAGATTCTCTAAAATCATGTTTTTTTTCATTGTGCATTTCAATTAATCTCAATAACTGTCTAAATTACTCTTAATAAAATCAATAAATAAATAAAAATATATAGGGGATCATCATATGTGGCGGTCTGTTGCATCGTAAAGTTTGAGAAACCAGGCAGTATTTCCACCTTGCATTTATTTACACCGGATAGCAGGTGGAAATGCACTGCAAGATACATTTGAGATAAAAAATAAATTAATCACTAAAACCACCTCAGGAGGCTGTTCGGGCCACGTAAATAAATGTTCCTCCTTTCAAGTCAAAGTTTGGCAGCTATTCAATCCACATGTGGAGCACGGAGCATTTTATTTATTTATTTATTTTATCTAATATATTGTTGAGATCACATATTCACAAAGTTCAGAGGGGTCTATCTATGTCTCTTCCAGACCTCGTCTCTTGCTCTCTCTCTTTATTTGCCATTATTTTCCAATAGAAGGATTATTCCAGGATATGAAAAGAGGTGACAACAGGCCCGTTGGAGAGACGGTGCTGCAAGGCAAAGGATCTCGTGCCGTTAAATGAAAAAAACTGATGCCAAGGCACGCTGTTCTTCCAAGGGTGAAAAACCCTTGTAAAAGGTAATCTCATATGGGACTTCAATATCCCTTTGAGCTAAGTTTGAAGCTCTTTTGCCAATGGAAAGCACGAGAACATGAGACTTTAAGAGACGAGAAGCTTATGAATATCATACATCACAGCAGGATTGCAGTGTGATGTCAGAGCAAGGTTTACAAAAAGTATTTGTTAATTGCATATTTTAAAAAAGAAATGTTATATGGAAATGTCATGTGACGTTGTGTTGGGGAAAAAAATATCGTTTTTTCGAGATACGTTATACCAGTGGTCTCAACCCAAAAACTGGACATGGCATGTTCGCATGCTCTCATTTATTTTCTTTTGATATTCTTTATTCCCTTTCGGTGTTTTTAAAAAGAAGTAGGACAGGAAACAAGCACAACGACTTAGGGGATATTCTAACCAATAGTGGACAGAGACCCGACCCTGATCACAAGTCTCTTCTGAAAGCAACGCTAAATTCAACCTGCATGGTTAGGACAGCAAAATAAATATGCTTTTAAAAAGGAAAACAAAATGTTCTGTTGTTTTTAGTGTCAAAGGCTGAGTGTCCAATCAAACTCGGCGCTGTATTTTGGCACATATTAATTTGTCACTTGGCAAAATCAGCTAAATGAGACAGATGCCAAAGGGTTGCCTAAAATGCTCTCATCTTTGGAAAAACAAGATTAAAATGAATGTAACTGGAAATGATTAAGATAATAACTAATTTTACAGATAAGCATTTACATTTAATTTCACATGTATTATTTTATGCTTGCAAATTATTTATTTTTATAAAAACAATTTGTTTAGAACATCTGATATATTTGTTCAGTATTCTCTGATGAATAAGTAATGACAAATAGATAATAATTTGAAATCTTTTTTAACGATACAAAGTGATTTACTGTCACATTTGATCCATTTTATCCTTCTTTACTCAACTAAGTGACCCAAAGCTTTTAAACAGTGGTGTATATTTGATTTTAGGTGAATTTTTATATTTACTTCTGTGCAGTTCTAATACTTTCAGTGTTCAATTTAAAGTATAGGTCCTGAAGCAAAATGAATTGAAAGTTGCTGAGTTATACCGAATGAATGCATAATGATGCATCTATAATGAACTTTGTTTAACTTATTATGCTCCTGAGATGGCTGTGGGTCTCTCTCTCTCTGTCTCTCTCTCTCTCACACACACACACACACACACACACCTACCCACAGGAACTTATTAACAGCACTGTTTCAAACTGGCGATCATCAGATCCATCCACCCTAACACCTGTTTTACAATTAATGCCAGTCATTGCCTTCAGGGGACATTTGCCATCACTATAATATCGGAATAACTTTGCAAGCATGCCTCATTTCAAATTCCAACCTGTGCCCTGCCCCTGCTGTCTGAAATTATATTTAATGAGGGAGAATTCAATCATAAACACATACTCGTTTTGACTGTGGCGTTTGATAGAGTGGCACTCATCCATGTTCACTGCATTAAACAAGCACATTCAATTTATCCTAACTTAATCTTGCCTGTAAAACTGCATTTTGATCCCCCCTTTGCCCTCTTGGGGAGCTGATTATTCGTTAGCGTCTCTACCGTGATAATGAAAGCTGGCTGTCCACTTAAAGCCAAAGTTGAACAGACAGAGGATGGAAATGATTCCCGTTTCTGTCATGTCAAGTGATAAACAGTCTGGAGTTGCAAAGTGTTCTGCAGCAAATACATTAATCTGTCATTTCCCCTTGCTGCTGCGCGCTACATGAGATGAATTATGCATCGTTTTTGGGCAGTGGTGTGTTGATCTAAGGATTGGGGGCTGTGTGTTTTTGTGCTAGCATGAGCGTGTCCACCATGACAACACGCTCAATCAGTCATGTAGGCAAAGGAGAGCCAGAAAGGATTCAAATCAATGCATACATGAATGACTTGCATAGGTGACAAAGGCAGTCTGGGATTGATGCGGCTCAATAGGTTCTAACAGGGGAAAACCCCTTCCAATGAAGCTTGTCAACCCATGTGGGTTTTTGATTAAAAATGTTCCGTAACAGTAGAATTCAATTCTCTTTGGTGTCATTTCAGCATCTTCCATGTCTGTGTTATCTGTCCTAAATGGTGGCAGCTATCAGTTTGAAACAGGAGTGGGTTTTTTCTAGGAAGATGGACATCTCGGCAATGGCTATGGTGCGGTAAAGTGAAAAAGCAAAAGTGTTTTCTCCAGCTTCCCTGCTTTGCTTGACCAGTGAGTGGATCGATAGCATTCGGACTGCTTTCCCGCTGTCCATCCGTCTTCGCTTCTTTAAATCTGCCCTTCACAAAAGCCTTCAGGATCAGCTAATCAAATTCTTCAGGTGTTCACGAAGTAACTGATAGGCTCTTGGTGAGATGCACAATACATGTTTGAGCTTTTCAGATACTGAGGTTTTAGATATTGGGTGTACTGCGATACCGAAATGGTACATTTGCATTTAGGTGCAAATAGAAATAAGAATATCCACACTAGGATTAAAAATAAGAAAAAATGCTGTGCCAAGTAAAAATGCACTGCTTGTTGAGTTGTTTAGATACCCAGCTTTTCTACCCAACCATTTACAAAGTCGACACTACACAATGCTTTTTCGTTTTTGAGATTTGGCTTTGATTTCCCTGCCCCTCCACCAAAATGTCTTTTGTATCCATCTACAGTCCCAGTCAGCACCAGGACTCAAACCTACAACCTTTGGGTTATAAGTCTGATTCAATCATTAGGCCATACAGCTGGCCCTCTTCCTCCAATTTGCTGGAAGAAGTAGGCTGCCAGCCTATCCTCTATGTGTGAAATCGGAGCCAAATCAATATGAATTTTAATACAGAAATGTTTAATATGCTGGTCATAGAAGAGGATCATTCTAAAATGTAGTATTGTAAGCAATACTTTCCATTTAGACCACCTTATGCCACCCACACACTGCACGATTTTAGCCCTGATTTTCATTCTACAACAGTTAAAAAAAGCCCCAAATCTGAGGCAAAATAAAGCTGATGATACACTGGGAAACGTTTTTGAGCATTTTTGCTGGACAACTTTTTTTGAGCAATGTTGCTTGAGCATATTTCAGTTGAGAAGGGGTAACAGATTTTTATTTGGTTAAGTCTTAGGACCTGTGTCTCACCTGGTTGACCGTTTACCTCAACATTTCCTAAAGTTGCCCAGCAACATTGCTCAAAAAGTTGCCCAGTGTATCATCAGCCTTAAAAATGCTTGAATTACCAAAACACTATGTAAGAGAACGCTGTTTTTTCACTGGCAAAAATCCAGTTATTTTTGTTACATGTGATACATGTGAATTTAACATCAGGGCAAAAAAAATCAGGTTCGTCAGGTTGGTCTCAGCTAGTCCTGCATTTGTTGCATTTCCCAACGGACACGTGATTGATTTTTTTGTAACCGACTTCTGTGTAAGATGTGCTCACTGTTGACAGTAGACCCATTCTTGCCACTAAATATCTAATTTAATCACACCTTACTTCACAGTGGTGAGCCATGCAAAGATTCAATTAACTTAAGCTATTTCAATCATAAAACCATTCAGAAGAGTGGCCATTTCCGTAGAATGAATTTTTTTTATTTATAATTAATCTCACATTTTTTTATATTAAGATTGGAGCGTCAAAGGTGGTATTTTCTTGAGAAAATGGGCGCTGTGGTTCTGCATGTGAAGTAAAATTAGCATTGGCATCAAGTAGCAGACCTGTACGAGCCCCGTTACAATGACGCACATCAGATGGCCACATGTCCCTCTTCCCCCAATGTGCTGGAAGAAATAGGCTGCCAGCCTGTCCTCTGGGTGTGAAATCAGAGCCAGTTCTCCTTGGTGGAGTTCTCTGAGCGTGGGGAGACCATGCTGACCTGAATGCAATCCCGGCGGGGGGTTTCTGCCATTGTAACATGGCAGCAATGGTGTCTACGGTCACTGAGCCAACAGAAATATGCTGCTTGCCTCAAGGAGCGTGAACCGTGGCCCAGTAAATGGGATGGGATGGTGCCTCAGGTTGGGGGCCGATATGTTGCTCACGCTCTTTTTCTTTCACATAGCCAATACTTGCAGCAGTCCAGGGAATGAAAAGGATCAAAAAAATGGCAAAAAGGTGGAGATAATGGCTTACAATATAATTGTCATTTTAATAGTTATGTTACCACGTCCTTTAGTGTATTGCTTTTAAAAAATACAATAAGAAATGAATGAAAAATTAAATGAAAATACAGCAAAGATTTTGCCAGAGATTAAGATCTTAACAAATTTTAAGATTAATATAATCTCCATTTATGATTGGTCCTGTATCCTATTGTCATAAATAGCATAATTGAGCTACCTGGGTGCACTTTTTATCAAAACACAAAATATCTACCAACAAGTACATATCACTGCAGTTTCCAAAAGAAATGAAAACTACAGGCAGTAAAACTCTTTTCATATAAATTTACAGAGTTTTGATTAATAAAGCGTAATTTTCATACAATTACTTGATGAATATCTTGTTATGACTTCAAAACAATATTTATATGCTGGGATACTTGAAAACTGATGCTTTTGAACGTTAGCGTCACACATATCCAGCTTCATATCTCTGGGTTTTCATAGACAGTAGGTTTACAGAGATATAAGAGATATTAAATACAGAGATATAATAATAAAGAGGCAAGGAGCTCTGGTTCGAATCCTTTGTAACTACGGTTCGATAAAACAGTTCAAATCTGTGTAAAAAGCAGTTGAAATGGCACGGTTGCATGAACAAATGCGTTTTTATATCAGTTTTGCATTGGTCAACACTATCAGGTAGGTTTAGGTTCATGCTTTCTACATGATTAAGCGATTAACTTTTAGCAACAGTTCACGTATATATTTCAGTTCTGAACCGCCGCAATACATACCTATATCAACGTAATAAAAACGTGCCAGGGTTCATGCACTGAACCTGTGTTTTAGCGCCACTCGAAACTGTGGCAAAACATGCAGTAATGCACATAAAAACAGTATGGCATTACTGTTCTAAAATATTAAATCAAAAGAACAGGGTAACATATTATAGACATTGACGCTTGTCTCTTTTTGCCACATCGAGTCAAATATTTCCAAACAAAACCATCTCTGAGCAGGCTTATAAACATTAACTTCAGCTATTTTGGTAACACTTTGAAATAATGTTTATTAGTTAGCATTAGTTAACGACATTAGTACACAGGAACCAAGAATGAACAATACTACAGTATTTATTAATCTTAGTTCATTTTAATTTCAGTATTTATTCATGCATTATTAAAATCACAAGTTGATTTTAAGAGACTGGTTCAAATTAAAGCACTATAGCTGCTACCTGGAATAAAAAAAAACAAGACATAAAATACAATTTGAAAATAAACAAATTAATGCTAATTAAAAAATACAGGAAAGAAGTAATAGTATATATTACTATTATATTGTAGTATATATTATAGTATTAAACTAAAATAACACTGAGCAACAAAGTAGCTGTTCCATTCCCAATTGAATCAGCATTTTAATCAATCAGTTGTATAAATTATTCACTGACTCACTTATTTTGCTGTTTTTGCACTTGCAATTTTAGCACTTCTGATGGTGGCAAGAATAATGTGAACTTGTCAAATGAAAGTTTTAGCTCTGTTAACACACCAGCACATGTTTGGCAGCATTTTAAAGGGTATTAGTGACACTCTCACATGACAATATTTAATAATAGCTTTTCAAAGTGTGCACATATCATCCCATGAAGAATCGTCCTGCCATATATATATATATATATATATATATATATATATATATATATATATATATATATATATATATACGTACATATAAAATCTGAATAGTTTTTAGATATAAGTTTTGGCTTTAATCAAAATAAAGTCAGAGTATTTGATGTTTTAAAAGTTAACATGCCTCTAGATATCAAGTCATCATATTTTTTGCAAAGAGAGAATCCTAGTACAAAGACATGCTTGAGCTAGCAATGAACTAGGACAATTCGCTGTAAATGGACTTATTGCAAGTATAACGCCAACGGCAAGAATAATAACACGGATGAAGAATGCAATAGGTGAGCAGAAATCCATTCTGTTCTCTCCACTTTTTATTTTTTAAGTTACTGTGAGAACAGACCAGTTTTACTCTCGCTGATCTTTTAAGTCCATACAGAACATGCAGATGTGTCTTTAGCACCTGCGTATTTGCAAGCACATCTTGGTTTCAGGTGTTTGTGTTGGCACAAGGCTTAAAATAAATACAGCATAATAGATTTCTGCTGTTTCTTTTGGGAAACCCCATTAAGGTAATTAGTTTTAGCTGTGGCATTGGAAAAAGCTCCACTTCATCTGCAAGGTTCAGTTGCTCGTTGCGCTGTGGGAGGAAATGCTTTTGTTCTTCAATTCAGGTCACTGACATGCAGAATTTATCTTCCTGTATACTGTACAATGATTGAAATCACACTGGGTTAAAGTCTTGATTATTTCATGCCATGACCAAAAAAATGCCCCATTCTGTATTCAATGCTTATTTTTTTTCAACTTCTCCTTAAAGCCACGGGTACTCTCGTAATGCCAAGCTGTGATGGTAATGGAGCACAGTACTGTATCCTCCAGAATCCTGGATCATTGCGTCAAAAAAGGTCTAGTAATTTTGCACTTTCAGTGAGGTAACTAGACCTCGTGGATGGGATCATTCAGCACACGGTGGGTGGGCATCTGGATTGTCGCTGTCTTAGAGGAAGAATATCGAAGAGAATAATACAGTCACTGTTTGATTGGTTTTTGTGGAAAACGTCCATATGAGCACGAGCGATATCTAATGTAAAACAGGGAATGCATAACATATTTTCGTCTTGTATGCCCTAAATCTTTGAAACATTCTCAGTATCAAATACGAGTGATTAGCGGGGGAATCAAGTTGCGTAATCTAACTGTCTTTACATATTGTACAGCAGTTAACCTACAGTTACAGTTAAAGTCTTTCTATCATCTCGTGTTGAAAGAAATGATCTCACATCTGTCATTTAAGAGCGCATGAACTTCTATTACGACACATAAATCAGATTTGATCATCTTCTGTGTTCAAAAGACATGCACTTTTATCAATACACTGCACCTTTAAAGTATATCTTTATGTTTTAATTACAAGATTTTATGATCTGCCACACATTAAACTCTCATATTAAGGTTCTCTGCATAATCGCTGGAATTACTTGCTCTTAAGTCCTGTTCTCTTGATTTCGGTTCATATGGAGTAACTTGTATAATGGTGGACTGTATATTAAATCACTGGGATCAGAGGTTAAAAGCAGTTCATGTAATTACACTCAGGTTTATGGATTAAAAGCCAGTACTGCAAAGAATCATGATGTGGGAATAAGAGGAAAGCCAAAATGACTGTTTCAATGTCTTTCTGTGCAATAGAGGACATAACCGACATTTCATAGTTATTTCTAAATTGAGCTTGCTAATGGTTGATGTGGCTTTCACCATGCACACAGTGTTAAAAATCTTACTGTTTTACTTGATTTTTTTTTCAGTGCATATCTTTTCAATTTAAGAGACTACAGTGCAGGTGCAGAGCAGGTAGATAAATAAAAAATAAAGTAAAAGCCCTCCAGACACATATGAAAAAGCTCTTTCGCGGCGCCACTGAGGTTCTGTATGATACTTTCAAAGCATGATTCTTTGTGCAACCGAAAAAAAGTTCTATTTAGCACCAAAAAGGGTTGTGCTACTGTTAAAACAACAACAAAAAAAACCCCTCACAAATCTAGTGCTCTAGACTTTCCTGCGATATATCTACATATTATTGCTTTTAGCCTTTGTTCATAATAAAGAAATGTAACATAAAGAGTTTTTCAAAACTTCAGATGGAGCTAGCTACAAAATCTATGGCAGTGAAGAAAGAGTGGCATTATCTTGTAATCAGATGAAAGGGAAATTTCTCCAGTTACTGACTCACATCTTCAGTGTCAACCGAAATGGATCCCTCCGAGGGGGCTTTGATATTCTCGCTGTATTTTGTGTTATTTCAACACAGATATATTTAGGGAGTTGATAACCTCAGAGGGGGTGACGCAATCAGCATCGCAACAAATGAGAGTTTAAACATTTGTGATAGGGCCGTTCGTTTTGAGCGCTTTTAAACAAACCGTACACACGACTGCAACAGCAGCCCACGGCGGTGACCATAAATAGGCTTATTTCACAACAGCATTGTGCTCACAGGCACAGCGTCTCCTTTCTCTTACACATATCTCTATATGCTAAGCATAGGATAAGAAAATCTGAAAGTGGTGCGCGACCGACAAAGTTTTGCACCGCAAGCGAAACTTTGAATACTTAATGTGTTATTATATATGTATCATTTATAACTACATGTGTAATTCAGTACACAGGTGCGTTGTATTGCATAGAGGTTACGGTATATAGAGCGCTCGAGCCAGTAGAAACATGCTTTTAGACCGTTTCAGGCTATTTTCATAAGAGCGTAAATGTAGTGCATGGTTTATGCTGAGCTCGTGGGAAAAGAGAGGAAGTAGGCTACAATCAACTTACGCATGTTGTTTGCTCTCGCCTGCACCGTGTCATAATGCTGTGTGTGCATTCCGATGGCCTCCTCGTGCTGACCCTGACGGGCACCTTGCATGACGCTCGCGACAGCTCTGTTGAAGAACAAGCATTCGTTAGCTTGGCATTCCATTGCATTGCCTTGCATTGTGTGATCTGCCTTTATTTAGACATCAAAGAGCGGCGTGCAGTGATATAATGCCAGTAGACTGACATCTATTCGTTCAGCGCTACAGCCGCCGCTGTCCAGAGTGCTGAATCAAAGGGAGCAGGTTTTTTTTTTCTGTGAGCCGTTCTTTTAGCAACCTGCACACTGTGGGCTGTGAAGCTCTCATCAGAGGTTTTGACCCACAGAATCAGTAGGAACAAGAGATTTCCACCTCCACCATTCAAGCCGAGTAACCAAAGGGTAAAAAATAAAACCTGACAACCGGATGTTATGCAATATAATGTAATATCTAAAATGGTTTGTACAGTTCTTGTGGTTTACATGTGCGAGTTAACCGTGTTTTCATGTGGATCTCTTGAGATCTGTGATTCAAGAAAGCCTTTAAAAAGAGAGCTTGCGTAACACAGTTCCGTGAATTTGGAAAGCATAATGAAGATTCAAGGGATTGTGTTAAGGATGAATATGCATGGGAAGAATAAGCGCAACAGTAAATGCAGAGCTTTAACAACCAACATGCAAGAAGCACAAAAGATTGCTTTAGAGAGAAAATTCTCCGTTGGAGATGTTTTAATACATTTTTGGACTGAGTTAACAATTTTCAGCCTTCTGCTGTTTTTAAATTGCTTTTAATTGTTGGTCTCCTACACACACCAAACGGATGTCTTTCACTGTTGCCATGATGCTTTTCAGTGTCTCACACCAAGAGCGCTTTCCCTCTTTCTCCCCGTTTGTTTTCTCTGTCAAAACTGTGTCTAATAATAAAACCCTTACGACAAAACGCATTTGGAAACGTCTGAGGTCTGTTGCACGAGATCCGTTGTTTTAGCTCTTTTTTTTTTTTTGTTGAACGCACCGTGAGTGAACGACCGTAGCAGTCACAAACGCTGGAGCGTTCTCGCGTTCAAACACAAAGACGCGCGATGTAACGGCATCTCGAGGTGCTTTTATAAAAAAAAGTTTCACTTATCTTTACTTGACAGAGACGAATGAACTCGAGAGTTCGTGGCATAAGGCGCGTGCAACATTGAAGACGCCCATGCAGGTATGTTTACAAAAAAATTAATAAATAAAAATAAAAAGAATCAATGGCAAAGCACGCCGTTACCATAAGCATTCACGGTCAGATTTAAACAGAAAATGCCACCATAATAAATACGAGTTCGCCTACTTACCGAGACATGCTTTCTCTGTGAGGTCTGTGCGCCTTTTCTAGTCCAAGTTTGGTAAATATCCCGACCAGTGCCATGATTGCCACTACTCCACATATTATATACACAATCAAGTTTGTTTTATCCTTGGTTGGATCGTGTCTAGGGTCTAGGGTTTTCTTATATGGTGGCTGTCCTGTTAGCCATACTGGTGTATCGTAATTTTTGCAGGTGCTCTGATCCAAACGAGAGTTTTTATAAGCGCAGCAAAATCTGAAGCCACAAGTGCCGCAACAGTATAAATAATTGCCAGTTTGGCAAACGAACGGCGGGTCCCATTGTCCCATGACATCATAGTAACCCCGGCATTTGTCCTCGGTGTGTGGAGGTTCAGAAACGCTCTCCTCATCCCGGGACCCATTGGATCCAGAGAGCATTATAAAGCCCTCGAGCTGCTGCTGCTGCGCTTCCCCGACCGCGCTGCACAACAGCACCAGAACTTTGACCAAGAAGTATTCTAACAGCAAGACTGTCCATTTCATTCTGTATTCTCCTGGAGGCTTCCTTCGGAGGGCAAACTGAGACAGAGAAACGACTTGGTACTACCACCGACAGCAGGGCAGAAATCCACACTGGTCAACAAAGCCATTCGGAGAGGTTTGCATTTTAAAAGAGGTGAATTGAGAGCGCAGATGTTTTGTAAAGTCCACCGTGACAGCTGTTGATCTCAATCCCAAATGTTCTGTTGATTCTCAAGTACTTTTTAGCGCTCTGAAACCGCCGCGCCAACTACCCCGAAGGCTGTCTTTGTTTGCGATGATGACAGGAGAGCTGAGGCAGAACTGTGGTGGAGCGCGCGCGCTGAGAGCGGGAGAGACAGTGCGTAAAGGGAAGGAGGAGACATGGGAGGGATTGGACAAGAAAAAAAAGTGCTCCGTAGTAAAGAGCCACAGTGAAAAGTTGCCGTCTGACCTATCTTACTACGCGCAACTCGCAAACCAATATGATTTCTTGGCGTGTAAAATACTTCGGCCTACTATAGGTTCCCGTCTTAAAAATATAATTGCATGCAGGCCTGTACAGTTCACAAACCAGTTCCGTGTCACTTGTCTGTACACGAAAAGCGCTAAACGGTTTGTGGTTTCTTTGCGCAGTGCGTGGGTTTTTCCCCCTTTGCGAGCGTCTCCAAGCGCCTTGTTGGTAATAAAATATTCTTTTATAATGAATAAGGAACAGTGAGATCCATTGTGCTATTACGTTTTGGATAGCATTTTCTCTTTCTTTCTTTCTTTCTTTCTTTCTTTCTTTCTTTCTTTCTTTCTTTCTTTCTTTCTTTCTATCATTCTGTCTTTTCTTTTCTTTTCTTTTCTTTTCTTTTCTTTTCTTTTCTTTATCTTAGCCTATTTTAATTTACAGCCGCGAATCCCAATGCATTTTAACTGATAGAGAGCCACAATGTAGGCTTGGTTAAACACAATATCGTTCCCTATATAGCCTAGTTGTAGTGTGAGAAAAAATTATGCCTGTTACATTACAGTCACAGCCTACATATAATATTTTATGCCAAATAGGCCTATCCAGAACATTTACTTAGTCTGATATAGACCTATTTTAAACTAGGCTATAGGTTACCTGGTTGATTTACAGTGTTTCTGTATGTAGATAGACATATACATTGTATTGATAATTATGAAAGTAAATAAATAAATGAAAGAGAGGATAAAAACAATACCAACTTAATAATAAAAATACAGACACTGCTATTAAACACTATCAGTCATTAGATATCACATTTATCACGAACGACTATCTTATACAACAATTTTAATTTGAGCTTATTTAATTTCCTCGTTTTACCTTGAAGTTATTTATGTTTGTTTTTACAGAACTAGCGTAATATTAGTACGCTACTGTGCATTTTGAAAGCAGTGCAACCTGTCTTTAATTTTGTAAGTTCAATTTTGTAAAATATATCCACATTGAGCATTAGAGAGACGACTTTTGATTCAGTCAGCCTGTCGCTGTCCGCTTTGAACGTTCCCAGACATTGCTAATACATCGCCAAACGCATCGATTTGCAAACACGCTCATTAAGTAACCCGTGACTTTGTCAGATTTCACAACGCACATCCAAAACACGATAACGAAATATAGTTTGAACGGTGTTTTGTCCTATATGTAACGTTAGTGGACGCGTTTCAATGGCAGTGGACGAAAGTGTCTTTCTGAGAGCGAAGGAACGGAGTTATAAGGGGCTGACCGAAGGTAACTACGCTTAGCTGAGGCTAGCTATTGTCGATTTACATGAACGTTATAGATAAGACTGTAACGCTCTGTATTATGACATGATTTTGGTTCAGTGCCGTTAATGTTTTCTGCTTGTAATCTAAGTTTACAGTTCTCTGGAAACTCGTGTTGACTTGTATAGTATTCCAACAAGTCTTTGACAAGCACTGACTAACGACTTCACAGGAAATGGCAATGTCAAGGAATAACAAACCACTTTGGCACTGAGCTGTATATAGTTGCAGTTTATATAGAAACTGACGTGTCACATGACGTACACACACACACACACACACACACACACACACACACACACACACACACACATTACAGCACACACTCAGAACACCTGACAAGAGTTCAGAGACCATTCCTTCATCCAGAATCAGACCCTTTAGGTCAGAGGACTGGAATGACCATAGCAGAAGCTTTGTTTTGCAGAGCGACCCATCTTTGTTATTGTTTTTGAGGTTTGGACTATTGTACAGTTGGAAGATCAAACATAGGTCCCATTATAAGGACTTCTAACTGAGATGGTCACTTATCCAGCAGAAATATAGTCCCACAACATCAAAAACACATCAGTATATTTCACTGTACACATGCAGTACTTTTTATCCCTGTGTTCACCCAACCTAACCTGTGTTTGCTGCTAAAAAGATTTTTTCGTTTGTTTTATCTGACCATAGAAGCCAGTCTCATTTGAAGTTCCAGTTGTGTCTGATAACTGAATATGCTGGAGTTTGGTTTTGGAGGAGCTAGGAGAATTCTCGAAACCCTCCCAAACAAAATGTGGAGATGTAGGTTTTTCTGACGCTACAATTCTCTAGAGAGTCTTTAGCCACTCAAACTCTCCTTCTCACTTGCATTAGGACGATGTAGACACACGTCCTCTTCCAAACAGTTTTGTAACATTTTATGTTGATTGGAAATTGCCCTGATAGTGGAAACGGGACTTTTCACTGCTCTAGCTCTTTTCCCAAAACCACTTCACTAATTTGTGAAGCTCAATTTATATATATATATATATATATATATATATATATATATATATATATATATATATATATATATATATATATATATATATATATTCTCATTGCGATGGATGGTTGAGGGAATGTGGGCTTTGCTTTCACTCCTATTTTTGTGAAACAGGATAATTCCATGTTCATAATCAACCTGGAGTGCTAAAAATTGTAAATGTGAATGGAAATATACTTCAGAGAAAAAACTACCCTCCATGACCTTCCTATCAGAGCAAAAGCCTCATGATTGCTTGACTTAAAATCGCTGTGAATATTGCTACGTAAATCATAGTAAAATGGATTGTCATAGCCTTTTTGATTAAAGATTGTGATACCAAAAATATAAATGAGCATTCATAGATAAGTTGTCTACAATAAAGTTAAAAAGATGCAGTTAGAAAATAGATTTCTAATATTCAATTTGCGCCATCTTTAACCTTGTTTTGGTGTTTCTCAGTGTGTAAGTGTTTTGTGTCCCTGTGTGCTTCCTCTGCTTGACTGTTTATGTAAATCCAGTCTGAAATCTTCATCTCAGACTAATTTCTTGCTTATTCTTTGCTTTGCGCTGGCAGTGTTGACATCTGCAACTTTTTTTTTTTTTGTGTGTGTGAAAAACCTACAGCAGTGACTGTTAGTGGATGCTGTGAGTTGAGTTGATATTTTAATGCTTTATCACAGGAGGCTTTTATCTTGACTTATGATTAGGTTAGCAGTATTTGAAAGCTCTGGGAGTCATCTGAGATATCCCTCTGATTTATGTTTGCTGAAAGAGGCTTGTGCTTATCGGCTGTCATGGGAGCTTTGTCTGCTCCTCTCAATTCATGTTGTTTAAAGTTGCCTGAAAATAGTTTCCAGTCTCTAAGGACTGCACATGAAAGAGTTAGACAACAAACAAGATTCCAGGCAGCAGATGGTCCATTTTAAATGCTTTTTGAGTTGGTCAGAAATCATGTGTTTTTATTTTATTTATTTATTTTAACCAGGTTTTGTGCTCTCCCAAAGAGATGCTTGAAGCATAGCAAACACTTCTTATTGTTAGAATGACAAAACGATCGGAACAGCATGTTTGCTCAATAGGGACTGACATCGAAACTTTGTGGGCTGCATTACTAATTAAAATGCAGCTTATTTAGAAAATTAAAAACATTTCTAATGAAGTGACACAATAGGTTTGGTGTCCGAGAGCTGATTCTTATTCAGAATACCATTGACACATGGATCCTTCCACAATGCAGATGAAATAGTTTCTCGCATTACAGCATCACTATCTAGAGTGTTGTTAGTGTTATTATTGAACAAATGACTCTTATGTAAAAGCAGAAACACACTATGTATCCGGTTTAATAATGTTTAATAAATCAAAACGCATACACAAAAAGAATGACTCTTGAAATACTTCTTACAGTGAATCGCAGACATACACTTCAAACAGTGTAGTCTGGGCGCTAAATGAAGACTTTTATTAGCTGGTTAATTTAAGTGAATCTAAAACATACTTTGCAACCAAGTTTGATTCCCTTATGAGTTTGGCTTCCTAACAAATTCCCCAAAATATGACTCTTCTTTTTATATTACAGTTCTTTTTTTAATGGGCAAGTGTAGACTGTACTCCCCTATGAACTCCCGGTTCTTTTTACCGAATCAAAATATCCTGCACAATCCCCAGCAAATGAGTCTTAAAGGTTAGTCCACCCCAAAATGGGAAAAAAAAGCTTTGTTCAACCCTGGAACACAATTTAAGATAATAACAAGTCTTTTGACTTGTCATGGTCTAGAAAAGTATGAAAGACATTGTCAGAATAGTCAATCTGCCATCAGTGGTTCCATCTGTATTTTATGAAGTGACTACTAAATATATCTTTCATACTTTTCTGGACCTTGACAGTGTTATATACTTGGCAGCCAATGGGAAAGCCAAAAGGCTCCCGGTTTTCATCCAAAATATCTTACATTTTTGAGAACGAGCAAAGCTTTTGCAGGTTTGGGAAGACATGGGGGTAATTAATGACAAAATGTGAATTTTTAGGTAAATAAATACTTCTTTAGTAAATTAAAAATATACTACGCAACCAAAGAAGTCTAAGTCCCCAACTCTCATGATCTGACTCAGGAATCTCCAGGACAAGCAGTGTAGTCCAACTGGTGATAATATTAGTTATCAAAAAACACTGCCCAATTTTTAGTGAACCATACAATTTACCGTTGATCGTGGCACATACGTCTTTGCTGTTACTGACTAGTTTTTCATATGACAATGTGTAGCTAAGGATAAATCAGAATCCTAAAATTCTTTTCCCTACTAGGATGCACTGTCAGGATCAGGAACAGATAGAAATTCTCTATTTTTCTTCTAGCTCTTGAGGCTTGCTGCTCTGTCAAAAACCCCTTCACACACTCAGTGTAAGTGAGTATAGTGGAAAGCAAAGACAAGACTTGTATGATGTTCCCAGCAGGGGTATCTTCTTCATTTATATTTTGACCAAGTTTTAATGCTGGAAGTTTCTCAAAGAATCATGGGTTTCTGAGTTTCTGAGCTGTATTTGTGCTGTAAACCCCGAGGTGTAAAAAATCGACTTTTTTTCCTGCCGTTTTTGTTTCCTTATAACACAAGAACTGCTGTGAAGGTGTTATGTATACAGCAGAAGTTTCCATATGACAAGCGAGGCGAACGTTTCCACAGGTTTCAGGTGTTAGAGCCGTGCCCTTAACTGACTCTCACTTGAGATAACGATTTTTATAAATACTTTAAACAGTTTGATTGTTAGCATCTTATGTTGTGTTTAATTATGCAAAACATTGTATGCATTTTCCGCAAACATGGCATTAATAATTGAGATTTTTACAGTAGACGCTTTGCCAGCCTCAGGTTATTTTTTCCTGTCCTTCCCAGATGAACAGAAGGAGTGGAACGGGCCCTTCTACTTCATCCAGGCTGCGGACCCCCAGCTTGGCCTGATGAAGGCGTGGAGGATTGGTGACTGTGATTCAGGAGGGGATGAGTGGACTGAGGAGGTCCGGCTCACAAAACAGGCAATCCAAGCGATCAACAAACTACGGCCCAGACCTCACTTCCTGGTCCTGTGTGGAGACCTGGTCCATGCTATGCCTGGTAAGACTGTAATGGAACGATTTCTTTTTTTAATAATCTAAAGAACCAATTTTTTTGTGCAATGGAAAGGTTCCATGGATGTTAAAGGTTCTTCATGGAACTCTCGATGCCAACAAATAACAAGAGTCTTGGCAAAGTATTAATAGTAAACACAGCCTGTCGGTGTTTAAGTAATTTGTAAGCAGGGTTTGTGCCAAATAGGGCAGGGCGGTATTAGAATATATTTATAGCGTACTGGCAACAGTATGAAGTGTGTATCAGTAGAGATTTTGCTATATGGTGTATATTGCTGTATGTATATCTGGACGGTCTTAAAGTGACTGCAGTTAGTTGCATATTAATTATTGGAAATAGTCATACGATTTAACATTTTCGAATAGGTAGGCGAGGCTATAAATAAGATGCATCTTCAGCTGTGGAACAGCAAAAAAGGATTGAATTTATTAGAGTAGAAGCACACTTTCAGGTTCATTTATTTTATGTTTATGATTGAAGAGGCAAGGTTTGTGTCGAGATTCTTTTTCAAGTCCTTTATTTTTCTGTCATCACTAATCTTTGAGGTGGCTGTTATGAATTGGAGCTTGTGGACCATCTGCATCCGTGAAGTACCTGCAATCTCGGCACTTATCTAATTGCCTCAGCTCAAAGCACACAGGGAAAAAGGGAAAGAAATAACCTCTGAAGGCCAGGCGGCAGTTATTCTGCACATATGAATGTGTTGACTGGTAGTCACCTGTGAAGGTGACGAGAGTGTTTGCACATTAGGTTTCAAGTGTCGGGTCTCTGAGTCAATGTTTCTTGAATGTCTTGCACATGAGTGCTGGAATCAAAGTGACAGTACATTTAAAGCTGTCGTGAATGTTTCTCACCAAGTGAATTTAAATCACTCAAATGTTGACAGTAACTGCTTTTTCAATGGCTGACTTATCAGATTATCCCCTTTTAGGATCCCAGGGAACTCTGAAGTGTCACATTTGCCTGATTTAATATGAGCCCAGGTTTGTGGCTTCTTTGCTGGATGTAATTTACAGGTCAGGTTGTGATAAGCCGCCTGTAAATGCACAGCTATGGAATTTTATGAGGTTTGGAGACCTTTAAATGGCCTTGCATCAACACTCATTAGTGTCAGGCCAGAAGAGCAGGCAGAGGATGCCATATGCATTACACGCCATGTCCGTCATGCGCTGTGTTTTCCTTCTCAGCTCAGCAAGGCTTCATCAGGCCTACGCCACTTCCTAGTCACCACTTCCTCATTAAGCATTAGGGTTTGATTCAAAGTTTTATTTTTGGCCTTTTGGTTCACAATAAAAATCACAGAAAAATAACAACACACCAGCGGACAAATAAAAGAAAAACAGGGGCGTGACTCTGATATGAAAGTGTTGGGGGATGGTTTATTATATCCAATCGAGGCTGCAAACACATGTTTTGACAAAGCTTCTATAACAATTTTCACTGTTGACTCAAAGAATGAATTTTTCATTTTTGATTCAAAAGTCCACTTTTCTTAGCACTTTTTTCTCTAGAAATGGATTTGTTAAATGTCAAGTCAAGTCGGATGCACAATGAAATGTGTATATTGTAGTTTATTGCAGGTTTCCACCTCAGAATGAATAAATTAAACAAAATAAGGTGATGTTTTTGTGAAAGAAATTCACCTAAAGAAAAATTCACATTTTTAAGATGCAGTCTAAAATTGCAATTTGTGAGAAACATGACACATTGTGGGATATATAGGAAAGTCACAATTCCAGTTCTCAATTATTATGCTTTGGAAAGAGCTGGCTTTCATATTATTAATATTATTATTTTTTATTTAATTAGCACCTTACCTTTTACTTTAACATCACCTAATTGTCGTATTATTCATTATTTATTGTTAAATATCAGATACATCTGCAAACTTATACAGAGAAAACAAATGAAACAATAAAGGGTTCCCAATAAAAATACTCATATTTAGGACACAATTACAGGACACATAAAATAACAAGTCAGACAGTGAGATCTGAAGTCACTTGTGAAATGCTTGGATGCTACAATACATTGCATTTATAAAAAAAATAGTATAATAATTTTCAAATAATTTTTAACATTTAAAAAAACGTAATATATTTTATTTATATACATAATGTTTCTATTATTAATATGATTATTATGATAATATTGTTATTAAATATTCAAATGCTTTTTATAGCTAATTATGTTAATTATGTATGAGTTGCATATTAATTAGTTGAAAAAAACATTGCACAGTTGTATGCTAAGATAAAGACACAATTCTGACTATAAAACTTACCACACTATCCAGTTCTTTAAAATGCACACAGAGTCACCCTATTATTCATAATTTTTTAAAGTTATGCTTAAAATAATTACTTATTCAGCTGATGCACTGCTGAAAAGATGTTCTTGCAATACCCTGGTGTTAACAGCAGGTGCTGTTTTATAACCACTTGTAAACATTGCATAACCTACGCTTTGTGTCTTTTTTTAAGTTATACACATGGCTGGGTGCTAAATAAACTCAGTGCCATGTCAAAAAAACGAACAAAAAAATATAGTTAAAAATGAAATGGCAGCAAATAAGTGTTAAAATTTTTCCACTGTGTGCAAAAGTGCAAGTGAAAATTATGAGGGCGTGCAAAAAAAGAAATGATTATTGTTGGATAGTCTACATCTGAGCGGCCATAGTAGCAATATATATATGTGATAAAATGCATATGTGCATTATAAAGGTTTCTGCTGTGTTGTTAGTGTTGCAGGCCCCTGGCAGAGTCCTCATTAAGCGTCTAGATAGCTTGGGTGTAGGTGCTTCTCCAGAATCTCTCAATATTGACCCCAAGGCTTTGCTAGGCTTTTCTGACTGCAGCAGTGAGAAGAGGCTGTTGTTTGGATGGCAGGGATCCGTAATGATTTTTTTTGGCCTTAGTCTTGCTCTGCCTGGTGTGGTTATCCTGCAGGCTGGGCAGTATACCCTCTGTGATTCATTCAGACCATCACACCTTGTGCGGGTCTCACACAATAGACAGTAATACTGCCTGACAGGAGGCTATCAATAGTGCACCTGTAAAAGAATATCTGTATCTTGGGGGACATCCTGAACTTCTCCAGGGAATAGAGGCATTTCTGTGTCTTTGCGATCGATTTTTTTTTTCTTTCGACTCGCATGGAGAAGAAGCAGTCATCCTTGAATTCTGCCATTTCAGCTGGCTGGAAGCTTGCTGTATATTATTAACAGAGCTTGTGGAGACGTTCCACCATGTTCCTCGATGCTGGAACATGTCAGTGTGATATCTGTCATCTTTAAAGGGGAGTTTCCCTCTAAAATAAACATTTTTGTCAGCATTTGCTTTGTCATCAAAAGCCATATGACTTGCTTTATTCCGTTGAACGCAAAATGAGTTCTTTACAGCTTGAAAGTGAATGATGATGACTAAAGGTAGCACAAACACATTCTTATCAAACGTTATGCTAGCTTTGTGCGAACCACATCTTAGTTATTCACCAAGAAATCTCCACAATTCTGAATATCATTCGCACGATACGGTTCCAAAACAAGTTTATGCTTTTGAAATAAGCATTTTATTGAATCAAAAATACAGTTAACACAGTAATATTATAAAAATCATGTGTGAGCCTGGAACAAAATTACAGTCATAAGCAGCACAGGCTTATTTGTAGCAATAGACAACAATAGATTGTATGGGTCAAAACTTACAGATTTTTCTTTTATGCCAGGGATATTAAGTAAAAATCATGTTACATGAAGGTATTTTGTAAATTTCTCACTGCAAATATATCATAACTTTATGTTGGATAAATAATATGCATATCTAAGAGCTTCGTGTAGACAACTTTTTTGGAATTTCAATTTTTCACATTTTGTTAACATATTACATTAAAATAACTATTTCAAAATATTTGAATGTATTATAAAATATAATTTGTTGGCGAAAATGAATTTTCAGCAGCCTTCACATTATTTTTCATAAATCATTCTAATGCTTATTTGGAGCTCAAGAAACATTTCTTATCAATTAGGCCTGTCGCAATAATCAATATATTGACTTATTGCGCAATATTTGTGCACAACCTCAATCATTTTTGGTTATGCAATATATTGCCCATTATATTTACAAAAAAAACCAACACAATAACATAAGAAATGTTTTTTGCATTCTTTGCTCTAGCTCTGAGATGCTAGGTGCTCAAATTTATTTCAATCCTTCTACAAAAAAATGTAATCTGTACTTTATGGACCTGGTCACTGAACTTACATTAATGCAAAAAATGAGCCGCTGAAACATTTTGCCTAATATCTCTTTTTTGGTTTATGAAAGTGAAATCGTAGAGGTGAACGGTC
Source organism: Puntigrus tetrazona (assembly GCF_018831695.1). Taxonomy (NCBI): domain Eukaryota; kingdom Metazoa; phylum Chordata; class Actinopteri; order Cypriniformes; family Cyprinidae; genus Puntigrus; species Puntigrus tetrazona. The sequence goes on along the minus strand of NC_056710.1, from coordinate 8,351,269 downwards.
CCTTCTTTATGACCTTTTTTTGATGATATCAGGGCTTCGAGCGAACGTCAGTCAATATTTCCTTCATTAAACACTTGCTGTGACTCTTCAAGCCTCATTGGCGACCAAATCAGATTTTATTTCAGCCATTCTACCTCCTGCGTCCTGCCTGTCATAATGAACAGTGAGCGGCAGCATGTTGGACAAGCAAAGTTCGGCTCGGTAATTGAAGGGCCGCTCCATGATATCGGCACAGAATCCTTCTGAGCTTTCCGGTTCAAGGACTTCTCCTGACTGGCAGCAGGAGAGATCATCGAGGGAGGTGATTAGATTTGGAGAGCACTGAACCTGATTCTTTTTCTTATGGGGACTATAAAAACGTTTGCCTGCCGCCTTGTAGCCTTGTGTCTGCTGCGGTAGGGGACATCTCAGAAGGTGAGGCGGAGGTTTTCTTATTCTTCTGTTTTCCTCTTCCACATACATTTTATAGGTTTTTAATTGCTGTTGAAAGCGGATAAAAGTGAAGTTCTCTGAGGAGCAGCTGCACATCAAGTGGGCTGACCAGAGGGAAATCAGCTCCGGAAAAGCCCTCTTTTCTCTGTATGTTTAGCTGATAGAGATCTCTTTTGGGAGAGATTTTAATAGGTTTCTTTGGGATTTGGCACTGCTGGGAGAAATTGGGGACCTGTTGAAATTAATGTTACATAACTTAGAGAGAAAGTCAGATTCGCTTATTGGGAAATGGCATTGATCACAAAGTAAGAGTGATAATTGGCCTGTTCACACCAAGAACACTTGCTTTTTTTTTTTTTTCAAAGAACACATAACAAGCCGTCTTCGTGTTAAAGAAATTGTATTTATTAGTTTGAAAGCGTAATGTGAAATTCTATACATTTTTTTAATTATATGTATCTATTTTAAATCTGTAAAAATGTGTACAAAATTAAATTGTATGGACTATGTTTTTGTTGTTGATTTTTTGCCTGTTAGAAATTATTAATCATTGTCACTTTATTGTCTAATGCAAAAGATATGTGTGACAATTAGCTCTACAGATGTTCTTTTGCGTAAAAACCTAAAATAAATCAAACAATAATTCCAAACAATGGCCATCATGACAGGAATTACCATCAATATCGATAAAATTTAAAATAACATTTTACATGTAGCATGCCATTTCTCTCGAAGTAGTCATAGATATATTCATAGATATATTCAGATATATTTACTACTCTCCTCTAACTCTAATTCCAGTCCTCACGCACACCCCGCTCTGCACATTTTGTATGTTTTCTCTTACTGCTTCAAACTTTTGTTCTATTCGAGCGTAAGTGCCCTGCGAATCGGATTCTACCGTAATTCCAGTTCAGATCTTTATCCTCCTGGTATGCATTTTGGTCGCTTAAGTGAGTGATTGGTTAGCACTGTAGAGGGCTGCTTCATAGCAGTATCCAAATTTTTAGTAGGGTTAATTCTCTCCATAGACTAGAATCATAGTCTGTTGATTTAGTTTTCTTTGTCTAGCATTCACAACACCACAGTCACTAATGCCAACTCTAATTTCAGCTCCGCTACTCATTGAGTTTCAAATTCACAGCAGGCAATTAGCAAGATGCCCTACTTGTCATATTAGAGGTAACCTAAGGCTGTTATTAACGAGCTTCAAAACTCAACGCTTGACAGTCTGCCTTTACTTTAGAGAAATGCAGTTAGACCGAATGCTTCCCCATCTTCTGTATAAAACAGAAACTTTATTCTGAATCCTTCACATATTGCCTGCTTCGGTATTCTTTTGAAGATGGAAGGAGCCATTGAAGATAGTATTTATATACTATCACATGCCCGTCTGGCGCTGCATCTTATTTTCCACTGAAAACCGACTGTTCCTGCTGTGCTCTATATTGCTCCAGAGGATTTAACTGTAGTGTTTTGTTATGTATCTAGTCTTTTCTGCTCCTATGCATATTATTCCACAAAAACATCTACATATGTTGTGTGTGTGTGTGTGTGTGTGTGTGTGTGTGTGTATATATATATATATATATATATATATATATGCTGGGCAACAATCAACCACATTCAAAGTTATCCTGATTGATCACATTAAAAATAAATGTTCACATAATATATGTGTATTTATCTATTAGGTATATATAAATGTACACGCATGCACATATTTATGTATATAAATAAATAATATTAAAAGAATATATAAAATATATTTATATATAATATAAATTACATGAATATAAATATATACATCTAAAAATACATCTTTAGATATTTTCAAAATAAATACTTTATATATACATAATACATGTACACAGTACACATATATTACAAAAACAAAATCTTTTATTTTGGATGTGATTAATTACGATTAATCGTAGCCAAGCACTAACATGTTTGTGTGTATATGTGTGTGTGTGTGTGTGTGTGTGTGTGTGTGGAGGATATGCTGTCATATGCTTAATCGGATCCAAAATTAAGTTTCACTAATTGTGTACTAATTGTGTATATTTGAGATAATGTGTGCAAATATTTAAAAATCAGATATTTAAAAAATACCAACTAAGCTCTGTCTAAAACCATGCCTCAAATATGCTCTTGTTGAAATGGACCTCATTACAGAATTAAATTGGGTTGCAGATGTTGTTTTTGAACTTCTTTAAATGAGGCTTTTCAACCAAGAAAAATCTCTTTAATTTTTCAGGATGTCCGTTCAGAGAAGAACAGGTTAAGGACCTCAAAGAAGCACTGAGAGGCACTGACCCCGACATTCCTCTTGTGTTCGTCAGTGGCAACCACGATCTTGGCAACACACCTACTCCGGAGAGCGTGGAGCAGTTCTGCCGCCACTGGGGCGATGATTACTTTAGTTTTTGGGTGGGTGGGGTGTTGTGTTTAGTGTTGAACTCTCAGTTCTTCTTCGACTCATCGGGCTGCCCCGGGTTAATGGAGGCCCATGAGGTCTGGTTGGAGAGCCAGCTGCAGAGAGCCACCCAGACCCCCTCCCACCACGTGCTTGTCTTCCAGCACATTCCGCTCTTCCTCCGTACACCGGATGAAGAGGATGACTACTTCAACCTGCAGAGAGGAATCAGAGAGCGCTTGATCCAGAGATTCAAACAAGCAGGTGAGAAGAAAGCACTTGAGCCTTACACATCAAGCAAGGAAAGTGTTCATCCCTCGTAGTGTAAAGTATTAAAGAGTGATCTCTCGTTTAGCCTTTTCATATTACACAAAGTAAATTAGTATTGTTTTATTTAGTAAAATTGCTAGAATTGCTAAATAAATTATATGTGTACGTATATATATACACAGTATATGTATGTCTATATGTATATATATGTGTGTGTGTGTATATGTGTGTATAGTTATATATATATAAATATTTATTATATATATATATATATATATATATATATATAAATTTTTTTGGAATATGTAAAGTATATATTCATGCAGGCAAATGATGACTTGCAATTAATCACATCCTAAAAAAATTATTTACAAATACACACACGCATGTATATATTTCAGAAAAAATGTATATATTAACAATATTTATATATAAATAATATAATATATAAATTAATATATAAATTAATTTTCTTAATATTTACATGCATTTTTATTTTGTTTAAAAAAGTAATTGCAATTAATCATTTAACAGCACTAGTATATATGTGCCCGGTTTTATAGACAGGACTTAGCCTAAGCCAGGATTGTGCCATAGTGCAATTAGGACATTTAAGTAACTTTTATAAACGTGACTTAGAAAAAAGCATTATCTTCGCACCAAACAAAGGCACTGCCATGTTTTCTGATCAGTTAGTAGAAAGATTCTTTCAGTTGAAACAGCTCAGATTTGAATTTTAGTCTAGGACTAAGTCATGTCTGTGAAACCGGGGAATAAACTTAAAACTGATAATATTTTAGGTTTCTGCTTCATCATTTTTTTTATAATGTTAGCAAAATAAAAAATTAAGTTAACCTTTAAAAAATAAGTTATTATGTTTTATTTAACCAGGCAATCAGAGTTGTAAATGAATGGAGAACTGCTGAATTTCCCCCCTAAATGTAATAGTATAATATTGTAATATGAAATGAAATAATACGGGTGTATAAGACCCAGAAATTATTGATGTAAGAATGCTGCAAATGGCACATTCATGGTCACATTATTAGTGCCTTTGTCTTGCCGATGGCTCTTTAATTATGCTGTGAGTGCCCTGGAGTGCTTTTACAGGATACATACTAAAAGCTTTACAGACAAGAAATATTCAGGTTGTCCATACGCAAGATTCTATTATGAGTGTTGACTCTATAAGAGGCATGTTGTGCATAGGTTAATTATTGATCATAGAACTCAGAGCAGGTCGAATCGGAGCAGATTTTGTTTTATTTAACAGCTGGGTGGACATACGCGGCATTCATTACTCGATACTGTATTCTCATGTTGATATCTAATGAGCATTTTTAGAGCAAAGGGACTGCCCTCTGCTTAAATAAAGATTTCCACTATTAACAGACTTTCAGCCTGAAAAGCCCTACACAAGGACGTTGTCATGTGGCTACAAGGAACAAGAACTCCAATGTTATTGTTGCAGCTATCAAATGATATGCATAATTGAACATGTCTGATTAATTCACTCTCCATTTATTTTCTGTTATACATAGCGGTTCTGACACCAGAAAACATTAAATGAGCTGCTGTTGGAAAAGTAACAAGTAAAGCCAGTGGTTTGAGGGTTATGTAAGCCATGAGGGAAAGAATACACATCTCTTTTTGTTCCAAAGGTTAGTGTTCAAAAGAAACAATATATATTGATCTTTGCACGGTCAGAGATGCATCATGGTGCATTGATACTGAAAATCGATTTTAAAAAATGGGCAAAACCAAAAGATTTAATCTCCGTAGTCATGGCGTCTTTTAATGTTATATTCAAACTTTCATCTCTCGTTTTATACATGCTGTGTGTTCATGGAAATCAAGTAGAGTGTAATGTAAATGAGTCGGGCGCCAGAGACACATCCACTCCGAACACCACTTTTACTATTTCCATTTCCACTTTGTAATTTCTCAATGATCAAAACGCGAAGGATGCAAATATGAGGAATTTGCTTGAAAAAAATAAACCAATCCTCTTGGAGATCAGAGATCACTGTCGGAGGAGAACACAGCCACTGCCCACAAACTCATTTTCCCGGGCTCTTTGAGCTCGTAGATTTAATATCCTGCTGCAAATCATATTTGTATGATTTAAGCCACATTTTCTAAAAGGCAGTGAGGCTGTCAGAAGATGATCTTTTTTTGAGACATCTGCTTTAGGGGAAAACATGCTGATCACTCCAGATGTCTGTTAGCTTTGAGGTTTGTACAGTGGGTGGCGATTGTAATGAATAAATATAATATACAGTTTATCGCTAGCTGTTTACAGAACTATATTCTTTTGCTAACCTTTTAACTATGATATCCAGTCATCAGACATTATAAGATTGTTTTTTATTGATGATATATATATATATATATATATATATATATATATATATATATATATATATATATATATATATATATATATATATATGTATATATATATATATGTATATAGGGCAATCCTATTGGACGTTCTGTAACACTCACCTAAGCTAGCACCAAGGTGGGAGGAGCTCAGTGAAGTGTCTAGGGCTGCAGTGAAATGAAAAATCTTGGCCAAAGCCGAATGAAATGGAAAAACTGGACAGAAGGCTGAATACAGCATTTTCAGAATTGCATAAATTAAATAGCCAATATCTGCTTTTTACAGTTTGAATGTAAAACTTTTTTTGGGCCATTTTTGAGAGCCCCTTCATTCAGACATGTATTTTTAACGTAAAAATCACTGCAGCCTTGCTTTTTTTAGAAAGATTAGAAAATATTACAGATCCCAATTGAAACAGCATGTATGAGTGCGTGTACATGATTTATATTTTAAAAAATGCATGCAAATGTTACTGAGCAGCTGACTAATAACACTTTGAGCGCAGATTTGGACTTTGAACCCGCCGCAAGCTCGTGCTTGTAATGATTGTAGTGTTTTTCTCTTGACACTTTTAAATGCCTTTACACTGCCAGCATGTTTTCTGCATGAGCGCGCACGTATATTTGATTGCATCACATCATTGTTGGGCATAATTTATTCAGTCTTTTCAGTTGCTTGGCATTCAGTGTATTCCTAGAAATATCAATTGGAATGCCTTTATTTAAAGGGTTACTCCACCCCACAAATGAGAATTTTGTCATTAATTACTTACCCCCACGTGTTTTCAAACCCGTAAAAGATTTGTTTGTCTTCACCAACACAATTTAATATATTTTGGATAAAGACCGAGAGTCTTGTGTATGTCCATTAACTGCCAAGCAATTTCCACTTTCAAGGTCTAGAAAAGTATGAAACGCATCAGAACAGTCCATCTGCCATCAGTGCTTCAACTTACCTGTTTCACAGAAGAAGCCTTTAAGGTTCTACCCATTCTCAGCCTCTTCATTGCTAGTTTTCAATTATTTTGTGGCTAATCTTATATTTACAGCTATAAATAAGAGAGCCAAACTATACGTTTTTCTCACTATATAAATACATTTCACACATTTTCTCTCAAAATCAGCACAGATACTTTTTGCTGTAAGGGTGTTTTGAACACCTGAATACTGGGCTGCATTCTTTCTCAATCGTACACACAGAATAAACCCACGAGACATTTGTTTGAAGTCCATATCCTAATGGCATCTTTCAGAAGGCTGTAATGTTAGCGCTGAAGGGTTAAGCGAATTGTATATGTTTGCGCGCTTTGTAAATACCCTGGATTGCATCTTATTGGTAAATCCACAACTGTACTCTTGACAGCAGCACTAAACACACAAGCAGAAGGAGAGCTTGTGCTATCTTAAAAGGCAACTTGTGTTTTTGAGCCCCCATTGCATTGTGTTATAATGCAAAACCATTTCATTTTAAATTACCATTTAACGTTTCTGACACTGCCAGTGGTGCTATCTTGTAGTGTGTTAATTAGCAGTGATAAGCCAAGTATTTCCTCTGCTATTTCAGCTGTCTTAAGGCTCTCATTCAGCACACGCCAGTATAAATGAGCGCGGGATTTGGTTAATCAACAGAACGCTTGTCATCTGCAGAGAATTGTAGGTAAGCTGGCAAGCGTGTTGTTTTAGGCAGACATTGAAAAGATGTGTGTTCTGTGGAGGTTGCGGTGTGATGGAGAGCCCATTGTTATCAGATATCCTTTAGGAGGGGCTTGGCTGTGTTTTTGTGTATCTCAAGGTCTTGCATCATTGTGCGTTGTGTTTCAGGGGCTTAAAGATAACTAGCTTAATTTGGCAAAAATGGACTTAACAGGGTCAGTCTGCAAGCCCTGGATTGCGTTTGGGGTTTCTTCAACTATTATGTCTAAGATTGGTAATTTGGTTTAAGGCAGTTGTTCACCCAAGAATGACATTTTTCAGAAAATTTACTCACTTGTTTTTTATTGGAAAATAAATGTAGCATTAAATCACTTGCTCACCAATGGATCCAGTGAATGGGCGCTGTTAGAATGAGAGTCTAAACAGCTAATAAAAACACATCACAATAATCCACAAAATCAGCTCTAGTCAATCGCTAATGTCTTGTGAGGCAAAAAGTCAATAAAAACATATTTAAAAGGGATACATTAAATGTCTGAAGACATGTTGCAGGTTCCAAAAAGCTAGTGTGCATCTAATGCTTTTAAAATAATTTAAAAACTCTTTATTAATTCCACACAGTATTTTCAGGAAGTGATAAATGGATGCAATATATGACCAGCATAAGCAATGCTCTCATTAAATCATTTTGACTTCCTTCTGTCTTGATTATTTCAGTTTTGTGAATTGTATCCCAGTGGCTAATGACAGCACACACAAACAGGCAGAAACACACACACACACACACACACACACTTCATTAATGCATTTGAACCTTGAATCATTGTTTGTGGGCAATATATGAGCCCATACCCTGTACTTATACGACAAGCACAGTAATAAGCTATTTTAACCCTTTATCAGAGCGCTCTGTTTGAATAGGCATGGCGGATTGTGGACTTTGGAGTAAAGGCCCACTGCTATGATGGGCTAAAAGGTCTGTATGTTTGACCCCATACGTTCTTCACATATGGATGCTGATTTAGATTTAGGTTCAAAATGCATAAATACTCAGTATCTGTAATAGACAAAGTGACCACATAAAAAAAAAGACTCTTGTGTGATGCGACATCACTGTCAGATCCACAGCATCATCTTTTAGTTTCAGTCTTCCTGAAAATACTGTGTGGAATTAATAAAGAGTTTGGTTAAATTATTTTAAAAGCATTAGATGCTAGCAAAAATAATCTAAACGTAAACATTTTGGAACTGAAGGTGAAAATTGAAATCTGCAACACGTCTTCAAGGACGTTTTTGCAGGTGACAGTCATTTAATGTATCCCTTTTAAATATGTTTTTCCAGTTAAGAAACAGCTGCACCGTGTGTATAGGAATCAGCTTGATTGAAATTGCCAAGCACTATGCCAGTTGCCTTTCATGCATATTTGGATTAAATCATAATTACACATTTAGAACATCTACAGTGATAAATGGATGCAATGTATGACCAGCATAAGCAATGCTCTCCTTGCACAGAATCATTTTGTACTTCCTTCTGTCTTGCTAATTATTTCTGGCAGAGTTTTGTGAATAATGTATCCCAGTGGCCTAATGACAGCACACACAAACAGGCAGAAACACACACACACACACACACACACACACACACACACACACACACACACACACACACACACACACACACACTAAACCGTTAATGCAGTCTGAGTAGTTTGAATAGACGAGACTGAGGATTTACATATCATCCAAATCTGGCAGATCCGCTAGTTCTGTGGCTGGAAATAGAGACTCTAGAAGTGCATTTAGTGTGTCTCCAGAGAAGTGAACACAGGACGTCGTCATACTTCCTTATTGGACTACATCTCTGGCTTATTTTATGTGAATGTTTATTTTTAGTATGTACTATTCTCTCACATTCTCAGCAAATTTCACCTCTCTCAGCCAAAAGGCATGTTGATCTCTAGATACTACTATTCTTGCAGTAATGAGCCCATTAATTAACGGGCAGATAAACAGGATTTTCTCAAATGTATCTACAAGATGTGAAATAAAAAGCAATTCATGAGATGGAAATAAGTAGCTGCAAGCCATGGACAAAATTATGGAGGAATTCACTGAGGAAGCGGTGCTGAAGGGTGCTGCCATATTCTGCTCATAGCACTGCTGTTGGCATTAGTGTGGAATCCCAGAATTCCCAGCGGAATGACCATTTTTTTGATCATCTTTAGATGGATATCTTCTTATAAACAGGAAGAAACTACTGACTTTACAGCAAATCTCCACAACAAAATCCATCCCAGCACTGTTTGTTGTTAAGAGATCACAGCTTATTAATCAGTCTGATTACAGAACTGGTGGGAGTATGGACACACTGGTATGTTCACAGCCAAAAACCACAACCGAGAAAAGCGACTGCAAGCGTGCTGAGACGCTGTCGCAAAAATGCAGAAACTTTTATGACGTACAAAGCAAAACAATGTCGAAACGGAGAGGCGCTTGCGATTACCTGAACAGAGAAATGGAAAACAGAGAAACTGAGATGTTAATGGAAAAGACTTCCTATTGTAGCATTAAAAGCTTATTTTTGCGTTTGATTTAGGGCTGCATAACAATCATCGTGCGATATGTAATGCGCATCTTGTCGGTAAAGCCGGTGATGATTAATACTTTTAAAATTGAGGTATGTCAAATGATCTTGATCTTTTTGACTGTATTCTTTATAAACATCATAAAACTGTGGCATCATTTTGACATAATCTGTTAAACTAATATTAAATGAATACTATTAAATTGTCGTTCCATCTTTTCAGTTTTTACAAGCTAATTACATCAGCTTAATTTAAGTTATTTTAACCTTTTTTAATTTTGTCCTGTTAAATGCTTTTGTGTAGTTGTTTGATTGATTCATTCATTTGTTCAGTCATTCATTTACTTGATGAATATGGCATATTGACTCCCAGTGTCACAGACAAAGCTTAAGTCTAGTCGCAGACTAATATGCATGACCTGAGATTAAACTGACTATCCGAAAAATGTCTGAAAATTACTGTAAAACTGATTTTAAAGGACGGCAGGCCTTTGTTTTGTCTCAAGATGCACAGAAAGCATTGTTATTTTCTAAGGATCATTTATAAAAGATTTCATAAATAAACTATGGCCTAATCCTGGCTTAAACTAAGCCTCGTCTGTGAAACCTGGCCTGAAAGTTTATTATTCAGCTTAATTTCTAGAAAATGACAGAATCATACAAATCATGTTTTTAAGCTGTATTTATTCACGCCTCAAATATTGCTATCAAGGTTACAAAAATTGCAAAAACTAAAATATTAGTTAACTAAAAAAGTCTATGCATATTTTTACTGACCGTTCACAGAAAATAATACAACCAAACCCTGTTTGAAAACTTTCAGGCCTGTTTTGTGAAGTATTTGTGGGCAGCGTCTCCTGTTTTGTAGCAGGTTTCAGGCTGATGTGTAGTTACAGTAGATGTGTGCAGTCATTAACAGTATTGCATGTCTAATTATTCTATCCGGTAGTGCAGTAGAGAGAGTGTCCTTAGAGTAAATGACTTGTTTAAGAACTGCTTTGATTTTTCTTCCCCCTCCACACTTTCACATCTGACTTCTCCAGATAATTGGACACTTTTTTTTTTATTCGTCATGTTTCTGTTGCTTGTTTCCATCGAGTGGATTAGAGGTTATGATATGTGGAAGATGCTTGAAATGTGCATAATCTTCCGATTAAAGTCATTTAAATGCAGTTATAATGCATGGTGCTGTTTTAATTGGTTTTTTTAATTTTAAGGAAGGTTTTTGCTTTATGAGCTGCATTGTGTGAGAGTCTTCAAGTGTCAAGGTATTGTGTTTGTTTGTGTGGTTTCATTAGCAGTGTCCATCGGAGCATGCAGATAGCTGTCATGTGCATGTGGAACAAGAACAACTTGTGAAAGTTAGATGAACTCTGACAGCAAGCGGCAGTCTGTAATTATACCTCTCAACATTGTATTCTGTCATAGTAATTTTCTCCTGTCTTCTATTTATTTTGGTGTGCCGTCTCCTATCTTGCCATCATCCATGTGGTTTTTGGCACCTTTGCGTTGTCTTTGCGTTTCTGTTTCCAAATGCGTCTATTACCTCGGTCTGGGAGACCACCTTTTCAGAATTCTCTTCAGAAAAGGAACCTCTGGAACCTTTGCCACCTCCAGCCTCGCGCCTCTCACAGAAGTGAGAGCTCATTTGTGTGTGTCTCTCTCTCTGTGACTTGTTTGATGAACTGTAGTGATTCTGCATTCAGTTCGTTGCTTTAAATTCCTGAATGGCAGAGCCTCATCTGCTGGTGCAGGGGAAGAGATGAGAAGCTACACAGTGGTTATGCAGATGGATGGAAAACTGGCCATGCCCGTGTGGATTTTCAGTCGGATCTACCAGCGTTTAGGCATAGTCAATCAGACAGGAAATGCAGATGATTCAGTGGCAGGGTAGAACTCGTAGCCTCAAAATGTTGGTTTGATTATAGTCTTTTGCATGAATGCTCTCCACATGGCAGCTCACTCTGGTCAAGGACTGACTACTTAGAATGGAATACTTCATATTTTTGAAATAAGTCTCTTATGCTCAACAGGGCTGCACTTTTTTGATTAAAAATACAGTAAAAACCCTTGCATTGTGCAATATTACAATTTAAAAAACATTTTAATATGTTAATATAATGACATAAACTTTAATGTGTATATATGTTAATAAAATATTATGATCTATTCAAATTAATTTTGTTCTATTTTTTTTCTATTCTGTGTTTTCTTTTTATTTATTATATATATATATATATATATATATATATATATATATATATATATATATATATATATATATATATAGTGTTCTGTTGTTTTTGTCTTTAAGTGCCATGAAGGGTGATTTAATAAAACAACCCAGAAACATCCCATTGACACCTGATTTAAGTAAAACTGTGTGTCTTCTAACAGCAAAATTATCCTTAGGTGTCTGTGACCACATCAACAATAGCTCTGACTGCACTGGACAACCTGGCCTTAACATTTCAGTTAAGATTTATAGTTGCCTAACGCCTAAGAGTGTCACACTGAGTTGGATGATGTCTCATCCCTATGAAAACAATCAGTTTAGAATAACATGTCTAGTGTTCGACTACACCTGCTGTGCAGCAGTAACCAGACAGACTCCAGACGATGCCTTTACAATTATGTACAGTATATGGAAAATAATGTTTTTTGAAACTTAAACCACATAAACACATTGCATTACACCAAATACATGAAATAATGTTTTTTTTTAGCAAAATTATATGACCCCTTTAAGACTAATGTGGTCATGATTTGACTATTTTGTTTAACTAGACGTTAACTAAATATCTTTTGTTTCAGGGGTGAAAGCTGTGTTCTCCGGTCACTACCACAGAAATGCAGGGGGCTGCTATGATGGGTTGGATATGGTGGTTAGCTCCGCTGTTGGTTGTCAGCTGGGAGATGACACTCATGGTGTGCGAGTGGTGGTAGTTACTGAAGATGACATCATCCATCGCTACCATAGTCTGGACCAATTAACCGAAAGAGGAATGGACGAAGACCTGAAGAAATTGTTGGTTTGAGTCCACCTGCTGATCACTAATCATGGGGTTGTATCTTCATCTTCAGCATTCATTATAGAACCTGAGCCATTGTTTATACATTTAGAGCTATCAGGTACGGAACAAAAAGAGCTCAGAAGAGTTCACAATACATTAGTAAGCATTAAAAATTGGATCCAGTGGCTCTTTTGATCTTTGATACTCACATCATCTGTCTCCATACTTTAATCATGCAAATACGTCGGAGAATTTCTTAAACACTGAAGTTAAATCACCTCATCATACTAATGGAGTGAGGAGATGCTAGGGTACAATGGTAGTTTAATAGTGCTGAACATTTTGGATGACAGTTTGATGAGTTCACTTCTTGCTCCTCTCTGCTCATTACTCTGAGAGGAGGAAAGAGGCAATCTCCATGGTAACTATTGAAAGACGTGGCTGCGGTGACCGGGACATCGAGTCACTTGTTCTGTGGGTGGATCACCAAAAACATAATTGCTGACCTCACCTCACACTTAGAAGCTCTGAAAACAGCCGGGTGTGACTGAACGAATTTGCCGGCGTGCACGCAGCAAGAAAGACATCTTAAAATGACCAAGATCTTGTCTGAATCTGTGACCTCGTAGCTTTCTCACTAGTGTCATACATGCTAAAATTAAACGGGATATTTTCCAGTTTTCTCTGAATCTTTCCATGTAACATTTCTGTGTAATTTCTAATGCTACGATCATTCAGAGGGGTTCAGAAAAAACATAAATTATGTAATTGGCATTCGGCTTGAGTGTAAAGTTGAACTGAAAATGAACATGATTATCAGAATGTTGCAGCATTTGATTTAATGGTGGTCTGCAGGAACATCTGAATGACTTAATGTCCTGCACAATAGAGTTCACACATTGCAGATTTACAATAACACTTAACAGGAAGGTCCTATTTGTTAACTAACATGAAGTAGCAGTGGGCAATACAATTTTGTGACGTTTATTAACGTTTATTAATGTTAAAAAATACATGTTCAGCTTTTGATTAAAATAGATATTAGTAAATGTTGAATTTAACATTAATCAAGACTGATAAATGCTGTAGAAGTATTGGTCATTGTGATTTCTTAACTAATGTGGTTAATAATGTTAACAAATTAAATACTGGAGATTGTTACCAAATTTACTTCTTTAAATAATGACTTAAGAATCAATGATAAATGCAGAATTCGAAACATTTTTTATACGTTTCATCTTTATTTAATTTTTTTCAAAATCTTATAACTGTGATTATTTCAAGATTTAATGGAATACATTATTTTTAGAATTATATGCAGTACATATTTTATATTATACTTCAAATGACAGCAAAATTAATAGAACAAAAATGTCATTCCTTGCCTGTATTTTCATGAATTAGCTTTTTATTTGAAGATCTTTGGGTTATAAATTCAGGGCTCCTGACTGCCAATACAATTGATACAAATATGACAAAAAAATACATTTGCAGGAATCATTTCAAATGCAGTTACCACTGTCAAGAGTTAGAACTTTGAGTGTTGTTATTCAGAAAAGAAAGATTCATAGTTGGAACTTTGAGTCTTAAGAGCGGTTACTGAACTGCGAGACATTTTTGGATAATGTTTAATGTAAGTGAACCATATGCAGAAAGATGTGCAGAATTGTATTTGTATTTATATTTAACTACTTTCAAGATAACTAAAGTGACAGCATCAAATGGTAAAAAAGCAGAAAAGAAGTCACTAAACGAATCAGCGACAGAAGAAAAAAAATCCTTCATTACACAAAACAGTCTTTCCCGTTGCTAGCAGCTCACTGCACAGATCTGACTCAGTGAACCTAGACATAAAATGTCCCCTGTCATGTTACCTTATTTTCTCTCCAGCTTCTTCCTCTTGTATATTGAAAGCATCTTCCTGTGCTTTTTGTTCTGATCTCAGGCCTGAGGACAAGTAATCAGCATGTCACTCTAAGATAGCATGCGGTACTCCAGGATGTACAACATAATACGATTTGTCCAGGTCAGTGACTGCACCGTAGTAATGGCCTCTGTTCTTACATTGATAATTTGGATATGTCACAGCAAGTCAGCTGTAAAGAGATACACAGGTTTCTATTATTTTTTCAGGTTTCTTACAGAAATAGGCCATTGGTCCATTTGTAAAGCACAGTTTTTCTTGCCTGTCCTGGTTGATTCTCACATGGACAGGCAGCATAGCATTGTAGATGAATTCAGTCTTGGAACAGGAGGACATTTGACATTTAGCAGGTTGGTTTTCTTCACACAGCAGAATGAACTCCTACACTGAGTAAATCACAGGGCATCAACAGCCTGACATATAAACCACCAATAATAACCACCTGCCGAACAGCCAAAACTGGCTTTATCTTAGCTGCTATATTGAAGAGTAAACTTATTCCACAGTTAATTCCGGTCTGCCGGACCAATCAGAAAAGTAGGAAAAAATAAATTAAATATGAAATGATTCAATCTGTGACGGGGCATTTTTCTGCAGGTTACATCTACACGGCATTAGGTGTTCAGCTAATTCATTCTAAACATCGATTCGTGAGTGTTTTTTGAGCGAATCACTGATCAATTCACTCACAGATTCATTTAAAAATGTTGATTCATTTACAGTCTCAGAAAAAAAGGTGTCACGGTCACAATACTCTAAGTTGCAAAAGCGAAAAGGTACATCTTTGTACCCTATTTACTGCTAAATTGTACATATTAGTAGCTTTTAAAAGGATACCGACCGAGTAACATATTTGAAACTTTTTCTTTTTAATGGTATGTTGTTTAAATGAGTGATATGAGTGAGTCATTGAATAATTCACTTAACTGTTTCATTGAAAAACGCTGCTTCATTCAGGAACGAAACACCATTAACAGTTTTTCAGATGCTTTATTTGTGTGTCTTGATAGCAAAAGTAGACAATTATTTCTGATCTAAGACACGTCAGACAATATTAAATTATTGCTAGTAAAGGGGCCAAATACAAACACGAACAAATCTGCAAATGTCAGAGTTTACGAAAAGGTGTCTTAAAACTAGATAAAGGCCACCTGTGAGCATTCCCACATCTAAATCAAAATAAATAAGTAAAGGGTCCTAAAGTTTCTGAAGCGAGAACTTTCCACAAGCCAACACTTGAGGTTGTCAGTCAACCCTCACACAGACTTTGACAGATTGCTGTACAGTCTGCCCATCTGCGCAAGCTATTTTAGTGGAGTTGGACTGTAAGTCGTTTTCAGTATGCAGCGAGGTGGAGGGCACATTAGCAAAGAGACGGAGACACACAACATCATTAAGATGCCTCATTGGCATTGCAGAATGACTTGGCCTATAAATACCTGTCTAAATAAGACTAGAAAACCCTATTCGTTTTAGACAGATTGAGATTTTACTTCCAATAAATGTGCTTCTCATACATAATGCCATGGATCGTGTGACCTCCTATAAGACCTTGTCTTGTTTATACCTCTTTTGATTCTTTAATTAGAATTTCAACTCCTTTCTTAGCGTAGACATGACTTATTCTCGCAGAAGGTTTCTATATACTACATTGTATGTGAACATTAATCCCTTTTTTACTGGTTCTTTTAAAATCCAGTAAGAATACTAATGCGGATAATCTTCCACCACATTTTCTCACACCGGGCAGCCTTGATTTTCATCCTCTGCTTCAATTAGATTATTACACACGATATTAATATTTGGATTAAAGGGAATTGCAAAATGGGGCTAATATTTTTAAAAGCACCTTTAGACTTATCAGCCACACTGCAGTTCGGTTTCAACAGTGAGAGCTCCGTTTTTAAATTCATTCAACTGTCTGATCAAATGGAGCAGCTGTAGTAATTTCGTAAAATATCAAATGTGCCTCGACTTTCAGCCGCAAAGTATTTTCTGTTATTATTTGTTCTGTTGAAATGCATTTTCTGGTGACTCACAGCAGTGCATTTTAAATGCGAGACAGCAGTGAAGTCGCAACTGTGATTTTCCCAAAACACTCTGTATTACTGAAAGATCATTTATCATGTAACTAGCCCGTTTATTTTGTATCCTTGAAGCATTAAAATCCCACATGAACGTTCCCTCAGTGGTTTTTTAAGTTTACTTCATCAGGCTTACTCTTTTCTCGCTGTAACCTCATTTGGAGTTTGCAAACCAAATATCCTGCAGTGTTAGTCAAGTACCTTGGTGACTTTAATCCAATTTGTGGTAGGCTCTGCTTTAAAGGTGCTGTATCCTTTCAACTAACTCACAGTCTCTCCAAAACCCCACTGTTCCGATATGTAACCGCACACCTCAACGCTTAAAGTGAATGTTCACCCAAAAATGAGCGCCTTATGTTTATCAGAAAAAAGAAAGTCACTTGCGATGACATTAAATAAAGGCCTTTATCCCTTAAAATGATAATACTATTCAAAAATTATAGTTACCATACGATTTACTTATCTTCAAGCCATCCTAGGTGTATATGAGCTTGTTCTTTCAGAGTTTTAAGCTTTATAATGGCAGTGAATAACTGTTGAAAATCAATAGTCCAATAGTCCAATAAAGTGCATAAATCCATCATAAAAAAACTCCACATGGCTCCTGGGGGTTAAAAAGGCCTCCTGTAGTGAATCGATGCATTTGTGTAAGAAAAACAACCCATATTTAAACCTACAAACCATAATCTCTTGCTTGTGCTAACTGCCGTGCAAGCATTCAAAAAGGTTTCAATGAACGATAAGGCCTTTAAAATGTCTAAAATAAAACTTGCTGTAAAGCTTGTTGTACACAATTATACATTCTATTGTCGGTTAATTTATACTTTTCTGAAACATGTTAAAGGCCTTTTAGTTTCATTCTAAAAATGTTCTCCTTTAGGTCTATATGCATATTTCAAAACCATGTTAAAATGAGTCTGAAATATGATACATCAGGCTTTTGAGCTATGTTTTTTGTACATCTCACAATCTAGGTGGTATTGCATTACATTACGTTTGCCTAAAAGCTACAGACATTTATTGTAAAACCAATCCTCCTAAATATCATCGTATTACCGTATTGTTTAGAGATACAGAGCGACAAACGATATTTAAATACATTTGGAATGCGTTGTCTGCTATAATAGTTCATAGATTTATATTACAAGGTAATCAGTTTTGGTCTTGGATATATAAATATCCGCAATTGTACCAAAGTGTATACTTTCGCGCCCTTTGGTCCTCCGAATAAAACTGAGGTGTTTTTCCTTCTCGGGTATGAGCTTCGTATTTTCCTCATATCATACTATAGCCCAAAAAAACTTCACAGGGTTAAAGAAGCAGAGCAGGAGCCATTTACGGTGAGTTGAGTATTTGGACTTGTTTTTAATGAGTCATTGACATAACGCTGTTTAAGCGGCGCACCTCCTGTCACCCTTTGAAAAGACTGCTAAAATCCAGCTGCTCTCTGAGCCGGCGCCTTTTCCTGCCTCCATTAATCTCATATGCTTCTTGACATGCCCAGTCACTGCGATGCTCCACTACTGCTCGGGACGAGTGCTTGTTTGCTTCTTCTAGATCTCCTCCTAACCTCATCCGTCCTGACATTGTGTTGTCTGAAAAAGGGCTCGTATTAAACTTTGAACCAGGCGGAATAAAAGGTTCATCCTGCTTTCTTTTACTTCCACCATTAGGACTTCCTCTCCTCAAGTGCTTAGTCAGTGACCTCAAAAAACAAAACAAAAGCTCTCTGAACAGCAGGTCTCTCTGTTTTTATTTTTATTTTTTTCTCTCTCTCTCTCTCTTTCTCTCTTTTAGCCACTACATACAACGAATGAACAAGTGGTGCTTTTTCATGTTATTCGAGGTAACTTACACTTAATTTCAAACAAGAAACTGGAGCATTTGATGAGTTAAGGGTTTCCCGAGATACACTCTGTGCGTGTTTTTACCCTTTCTATTCATTTTTAGCAAATAAGCAAAATAAATAATGAAAGCATCAGAGCGACAGAAGAATGCACTTAAGATTTTTGAACATAACCTTGAGAGATGCAGACCCAGAATCCACTATTTCACTATATCCTGACAATATATTGCACTATAGACTGCCTATATTGAAAGCTGAAGTGCTGTAAGATCTTTACATTTAAAGAGTGGATAATGTACTGCGCATAGAGGCTGTTTGGGTTTAAACAGCAGTGTCTTATAGCACTTTGTCATCGCATTCATAAATGTGTCCTAGAGGCATGAAATCCTGGAAATAACTGTAGCTGTTGGATATTGAGTTTCCAGCTAATTCATCTGTTTGCATAGATTTTGCGTATTTGCTACAGAATATTTTCGTGTAATTATGTTAATGGCAATATGAAAATGTTTTCCCTCTATTTTCTCTAAACGCAAAAAAAAAAAAAGAGAAAAAGATTATGCATAAAAACATCCTCGTACATGTTGTATTCTTCATAATAGCTCTTTCAATCCATTTCCTATTTATTTTTAAGCATGCCCCACTTAAACTGTGATAAACACTACTTCGGCAGCACTCCACACAGAAGTGCTCTACTGCTCTCTCAAGGACACTAAGCAGCAATGCACACACTCTGTGTCTTCTGCACAGCATGGGAAAGAACAGGATCGTGGTACATGTTGAACGTACAGTTTTAGGACACATTAGTATGTGTAAATATGAGTGTGTTGCTGTGTGCGGTATAGTACGCAAACTGAACTGTGCTAAAATATTATGCTGTTTACTGGATACATTTTTAGCCTGTAGCGAGAAATACAATACACAGCCTACTAAATACAAACATGTGGAGATTTGTTGGAAAGAGGCATATTTAAAGGAAACGCAATACGTAAATTAAAGGTGATATTAAGGTTGGTGTCGTAATTTTCTCTTAATGTTTTCCTTTTCATATCTTTATAATGATTTAATAATTTCCAAGTCACAATTTTGACTACATTCTACATTTTATCATTTCAATTCGTTCGTGACAGACATACACCAAGGAGGCACTGATTTTTCTTATGATGCGAAAATAGGCTTCCACGGTTAAGTTATGCTAAAAATATTCAGTGCATTTTTTATATTAAAAAACGGAAGCCATAAGCATCTGGAGTTTCATTTCATACACATTCATGCACGGTTAGGAGTGCGTCTCTTGTGAAGTTGTTTGTGTTTTTTGTGGGAGTTCTACCCCCAGTACAGCAGGTGGCGCCGGCGTAACCGAACGTTAGAAACCCCGCGGCGTCACGTGACACGATAACGCCTTTTTGAAACACGAAGGCGAGCGAAACTTGCGTAATGTAAAAGAATATGATATAGCTCAAAAGTATAGCTTTTTGTTCGGTTCTGCGATTACGTGTGTGCTACCGGCAAGTATAGATATTAAATGGAAGCGCTGTACTTTAGTTCGTCCTGATAAAAAAAGCGGTAAAACTGCAAGACCGTTCATGTCATCCAGCAAAGCAGCTTCGGTCGCTCGTGAAGATGGCGAGCCCGCTGCTGGAGTACGAGACGGAGATGTTTCTGAGTTTGTTCAGCTCGGACGGCTTGCTGGTCACAGCCGAGGGGCTCGGGGTCGACCGTATTCTCTTACACTTCATGAGAGTCTATTCGGAGGAGGGCAGTCTGGTGCTCCTGTTAAACACGACCACTCCTGAACAGGTGGGTCAGCCTCGTTTAGCCCGCAATCTTTAAGAGAGGACGTGGCTAATCAAACAGTGACAGCAGTGATGTGTCTCACGAAATTTTACCTTCAGCCAATTCTTGTGTATGTTGTACATGCGAGCTGCGAAGAAATAGAATTGATTGTAAACCTGAATTGCAGGGCTATAGAAGTTAAAGCTCGTAGAACAAAGCAAGTACATGCCTGCAAAGCCTGATATATAAAATAAAAAAGTGATCATGTTGGTAATTTAATCTTTTGACATTTAGTCTTTACATGGATGATTCAATAATAATGATGAATTTGTGTGCCCGTTGAAGGAGTATTTTACAGAGCAGCTCCGCGCTGAAGGAGTAAGCCATCTTCCCCAGACTGTGACCAGCGATGTGCATAATAATGAAAGATATAACGTGTACACTAAAGGAGGAGTTCTCTTTGTGACCAGCCGCATCCTAGTGGTGGACTTCCTCACCGACCGAATTCCTGCTAACCTCATAACAGGTCAGGAGAAGGCTTTTGGAAAACGGCTGTGCAGATAATGAGTTGCCGGACTACGTTGTCTTTCTGTGTATTTTCACAGGAATCCTGGTGTATCGTGCGCATAAGATCATTGAGTCTTGTCAGGAGGCTTTCATTCTGAGACTTTATCGGCAGAAAAACAAGACCGGGTTCATCAAGGCCTTTACGGACAAGGCCACGTCCTTCTCTTCTGGCTTCTGTAAAGTCGAGCGTGTCATGAGAAACCTGTTTGTGAAGAAGCTCTTTCTTTGGCCAAGGTATGACATTTTATTTTTTTGTTTTACTCCAAGTGGGTGAATGTTGTTTATAAATCGGGTGTTTTTTCAACGCTTTATCTGCTAGATTTCAAGCATCAGTGAACACAACGCTGGACAAACACAAGCCGGATGTGGTGGAGCTCCATGTGTCTCTGACTCCAGCGATGAGAGCCATTCAGAGCTCTATCCTGGACATCATGAACGCCTGCTTGAAAGAGCTGAAGCGCTACAATCCCACTCTGGAAGCAGAAGACCTCTCTCTGGAGAACAGCCTGGGCACTTCCTTTGAAAAAGTGAGAAAAGGCTTTTCATAGTGCTTATGATAATGCTGTACATGAGGGGGAAAATCACTATAGCACACACACACACACACACAAAATAACAACAAACATAATAACACAGAATTTCATATTTGGCAGTTAGATTTAGATCTTAAATTAACTTTGGTTATTACTAACATATTGGCTGTTTATAAGCGTATATATTTATATATATATATATATATATATATATATATATATATATAATGTATAATCACATATTTTGCATGACTATATTGTACATGCCTAATCCTATCCAATATCTAAAGCTAACAACTTTCTTACTAACTATTCATTTGCAGCAAATTAGCTGTTTTAGGTAAAAATCATGGTTAACGGTTTATTAATTGCAAGACTGAACATTGGACCTTAAAATATAGTGACCAATAATACAATATAAATATGTATAATATATTTATTATGTATTTTCTAATGTATAAATATAAATTAAATATAATACTACTAAATACATGTTGTTGTTTTTTTTTTATTTTTAATTCTTTATTTTTATGAAAATTACAGTGGACACTTCCACTTATTCATGGTATTATAATACGTGAAACAATTTTACAGTAGCAAAAAACAAATTTTATTCATAACTAGTATTACCATTATTATTTTAAATGCAGTATTTTTGCAATGTATTGTTTATAATAGTCATAAAATATTGTGATAATTATATGAAATAATTATATTACATAAGAGCTATAAATAAATTATTTTATTTATAAATATAAATGAAGTTGCTGACCATGTATTTATTTATTTTTTATTAAAAAAATTTATTTTTTTTTTCAAATGCAGACAATTCGCCATTATCTTGACCCATTGTGGCATCAGCTGGGGTCCAGGACCAAATCTCTCGTTCAGGACCTAAAGATTTTAAGAACCCTTCTTCTCTACCTCACGCAGTACGACTGTGTCACCTTCCTCAATCTGCTAGAGTCTTTAAGAACCAGCCAGAAAAGCTTCGGTAGCAATTCAGGTACAGTTAGCTGATCCGTTGCTCTATTTGAACTCTTCAGAGATTGAGGAAATTATTGGTCACCTGAATCTTTTTTTTTTTTTTTTTTCTCTCCTGTTCTAAAATCAGGTTGGTTATTCTTGGACTCGAGCACTTCAATGTTTGTAAATGCTCGCAGCCGCGTGTATTGCATGCGAGAGTCAAAGAAGAAACTAAAAGTTGGAGAGAACGACCAGAAACGAAGTGCTCTAGGTACAGTATGTTTGATGCGTAGCGTTTATAGGTGTTCACGTACTTGTTTCACATTTTTACTACACGTGCATACTAGTATATTCTTTTCTGTTTTTGTTTAAAACTAGGCCCTCCGATAAGAGAGCTCGTGCTTGAGAAAAATCCAAAGTGGGAAGCGTTAACAGAGGTGCTACAAGAGATTGAGAAAGAAAACAGCAGCTCCGAGCGTGAACCAGGTAAAACCATTTCACAGTAAAATGTTTAATTCATATGCAAAGCATCAGGTTAAATTTGTGGTCCGTACTTCAGGCCGTGTGTTGATTTGCGCCAGTGATGACAGAACATGTGCTCAGCTGAAGGAATATATCCAAAAAGGAGCAGAGCACCTACTGAATCGCCTTTATTCACGCACCATTGGAAAAGAAGATCCTCAGCCTGATTTACTGAAGCTTGACAAAGGCTGGAGCAAGAAGGCCTCCGCTAAGAGCAAAGGGAAAAACGGGCGGCCAAAAAAAAAACAAACCGCCTCAAAGAAACCAACAAAGAATGACAGACCTTCAAGAGTCTCTCAGATGGAGAGGCAGGAAGACGGAGCTGAAAAGGACCTAATTGGAAACAGTGGAGATGAAGGAAGTTTGGCTGAAGAGGAGGAGGAGGAGGAAGAAGAAGAGATTCTTCTTGATATTTCTTCCGATGACTACTACGGAATCCTTAAAGAGCCGTTGACTGTCATTCACCCTTTGAAGGGATGCAGCGACCCCTACAGTTTGACGCGGGTGTTGCACGAAGTCGACCCCATGTTTGTTGTTTTGTATGATGCAGAACTCAGTTTTGTGCGGCAACTTGAGATTTATAAAGCCAGCAGGCCAGGAAAACCTCTCCGGTGTGTATATTGGCATGAAGCAAAATGTATATTCTAAGAAACAAATAATAGCGCTCAAAGTTTGGGGTTAGTAAGATTTTTTAAATGCGTTTGAAATAACTTGTGCTGACCAAGACTACATTTATTTTATTTTTTTATTATTTAAAATTACTCTTTTTCTATTTTAATATTTTAATTCTTTGAATATAAAATTTAAAAGAACTGCACTCATTTGACATATTTTATAACATTACATGTCTTTTATATTTATTTAAAATCCATTTTCACTAAATAAAAGTATTAATTTCTAATTTAAAAAAAATCCTACTTACCCTAAATTTGGTGCTAAACTAAATAATTTACCATATTCATAAAAATAAATCCATATTTAACTTTACAAATTTCTATGTTTAGTGTATATTTTCTTATATATGGAGGCTCGACAGAAGAACAGAGGTATCTTACAGTCTTGAGCAAGGAAAAACAAGCATTTGAGTACCTCATAAGGTTAGCGCAATATTTCCTCTTTATCTGAGAAACAAAATGAGTTCAATTGCATTGGTTTTTTGTGACTTTTTAATTTGTATTTTTTTTTTTATAGGGAAAAGGCCAGCATGGTCGTTCCAGAAGAGAGAGAGGGTAGGGAAGACACCAACCTAGATCTTGTCCGCAGTCAGGAACCTGCCAGTGCCGCCACCAACACCCGCAAAGCAGGTAAACCTTCCTTGTTCCACCTGACATTTACACAATGTGCTTTTGTCAATTCAACGTGTAAAGCGCTAATTAATGGTTATGTCCAATTAGGGGGCCGTGAAGATGTTAAAGAGCCTCAGCGAATCATAGTTGACATGCGGGAGTTCCGCAGTGAGCTTCCTTCCCTCCTGCATCAACGGGGTCTCGACATTGAGCCCATCACCTTAGAGGTCGGCGACTACATATTGACTTCAGAGATCTGCGTGGAGCGCAAAAGCGTCAGCGATCTCATTGGGTCACTACAAAGCGGGCGTCTCTACACACAGTGCCTCTCTATGACTCGATTCTATCGCCGTCCGGTGCTGCTTATCGAGTTTGACCCCGCCAAGCCTTTCTCCCTCGTGGCCCGCAGTGATTTTCGTCAGGAGATTTCTGCCAGCGACGTCACATCTAAACTGACCCTCCTCACCCTCCATTTCCCCCGCCTGAGGCTGCTCTGGTGCCCGTCTCCCTACGTGACGGCAGAGCTGTTTCAGGAGCTCAAACGCGGCCGCCCGGAGCCCGACGCCGCCACAGCTCAGGCCGTTACTGCCGAATCAGAGACGGTGACGGAGTCAGCAGACCTGTACAACCCCGGACCTCACGACTTCTTGCTCCGCATGCCTGGAGTCAATGTGAAAAACTTCAAGAGCCTTGTAAAACACGCTTCCTGTCTGGCCGATCTTCTAACATTTAGTCAGGAAAAGCTCAGTGAGATCTTGGCCAGTGGTAGCAATGCCAGGCAGCTTTTCGAATTCCTACACAATCCTATGGATGTGGTGCCTGTTCAGAAAAACAAGCAGACATTGTAAAGATGAAAAGTATTGGCGTCGTAATCTCAGGTTTGGTAATTGTTCCTTGTCAAAAGGGATCGGTGTTCATATTTATTAGGAAATGTTTGTATTAAATGCAGTGAGTGAATTATTATATTTATGAATATTTAAAGGGATAATTCACCCAAATCTGTCATTTAACTACTAACCTTCATGTCATTCCAAACCTTCGTTTATCGTTGGAACACAAATTTCTTGATGAATTCTAAGAGCTCTCTGACCCTCCCATAAACAGCATAGATCCTAACACAATCAACTGTAATTTCACAAAGCTATGAGAATACTTTTTGTGTACAAAGAAAACAAAAATAATAACATTTTCTAATTTTTATGGTGCCATTTTTGAAGAGTAACACATACGTAATAAACGCATGCAATGTTATGTATACCACGAATACATTGTTTGCGTATGCGATACTCTCCAAAATGGTGCTATAAAAAGGAGCAAAAGATTAATTGTTGAATAAAGGGGTTTTTTGTGTGCGTATAAAGTATTCTTACGGTTGTCATACCACTGATGTCATATGGATTAATTGAACAAGGTTCTTACTACCTTTCTGGACCTTGATGTTAGGATCAATGTTGTCTGTGGAAGGGGTCAGAAAGCCCTCGGAAATCATCAGAAGTGTTTTAATTCGTGTTCCAAAAATGAATGCTGGTCCTCGAGCTTAGCAACGACATGAGGATGAGTAATTAACGACAGTGTTTTCCTTTTTGGGTGAAGTATTCCTTTAAATACCTTGTTTGTTAGAATCTAACTTTGCGGTTTGTAATGAATTGCAACATTGCTGTGTATTGTGGAAATTTAAATGCACTTGCTTATTTTAATATTTAATATTTTCATGGCCAAATTCCACTCTTAAAAAAATTCATGAATAAAATAAATTATTTCTCTAATTTACTCACCCTGATATTGTTCCAAAACTGCATTGTTATTCATAATGATTCATTGTTTTTCATAACAATGAATGGTGGTGACCAAGAAGTAAAAGCAAAAGTCAATAGCTTTCGATTAACTGTACCTTTAAACAATTCTTTGTAAATTAACAGTCATTTTATTAAAACAAAACGCATAAACAAAAAGACAGACGGAACGCTAGCGCCCGCTGATGGTGACTGGCCCGAAACACCTCAGTTTGCGTCACAGAGTTCAGACGAACAGACTAGCATCGGCCATCTTACTTCCTCAAAAAAAAAAAAAAAAACTTCAGTCCCAAAGAAAAACAGAATCCCTGGATACATGGGTGACCACATCAAGGACAGTTATGGAGCATTAAACCAAGGGGCGACGACAAGCAAGCTAGACACAGCTCTAGGGAACAGGGTAAGAAGCGACGTTATATGCCAGTAAGAGATTTGATGTGTAGCGCTGTAGTTCTCGCGCTAGCCTGTTTGCTGATGCGAGGATTGAGCCATTAGCACGGAGCACGACTGTCATGTACACTCGAGATATACACAAAATAAATATGTAAACACGAAATAGTGATCATTCTCGGAGGAGTTTTTACATCACTTGCATGTCGCGAAAAATAGATACCAAATGTAGGCTAATAGCGCTCTAACTTGCAGTATTGCCTGTAAACATTGAGTTTTGATGTTTGTGGATCAATACCGCAGTTTCACGTGATTTGTATGCTGAGACAGCGGGCTTTACTTGTTGAGCCCCTCGGTGTCAGATACTGTAGGCCGAAGAGGAAGGGTCCGTTGATGATTTAAGCGCCTGTGTGGCAGAAAGGTTAAACGCACTGGAAGTTTTTGCATCCTGTTTGTGTCTCATTGGCTCTCCTGGTGAAACTGAAACTCCATGTGAATGAGAGTAAACAGCCTAATAGATCTGCAGTCTCCAAACGGCCCGTGAGTCCTACACAGGTGTAACTTTAGACTAGTCCCCTGGCATCTCCACGTCGTGCCACCGCGAGTCATGAATGTCTGAAATCCAATTTTGTAGTGCCTAGGTGAAGGACGTATGACCTGGTGTGTTTTTTATTCGAAGTGTACAGTTTTACATGCTATTATTTGCTTGATTTGTTGGTTTCTTTTTTTTTATCACGTTATCCGCGTATAAATACAGAATGCTGCAGTCTCCGCTAGTGACTATGACGATTTCTTCTTTGATTTCAAGGTCTCCAGCCTTTTTTTTTTTTTTTTTTTTCCCTTCTTTTTCAAACAAAGGACCCTTAGGAGAGACATGCTGCATAAAATTCAGCATTGTCTGTCCAATAAATAAATGCTATAAAATAGGCTAAGTTGACATTTTTGTACTGAAATTAAAACTCTCGAAATATAGAAATTTTAGAA
The DNA here is from genome assembly GCF_018831695.1 of Puntigrus tetrazona. Taxonomy (NCBI): domain Eukaryota; kingdom Metazoa; phylum Chordata; class Actinopteri; order Cypriniformes; family Cyprinidae; genus Puntigrus; species Puntigrus tetrazona. The sequence continues at coordinate 8,323,841 of NC_056710.1, read as the reverse complement.
AATAGAAAGTAATAAAATGACAACAGTACACAACAAAATTAAACATGTTAATAGATATAAATGAATGCTTTATAAATAATACCAAAGTAACACCTGTACTTTTTATTTTTGCTGTAAGTTTTTTGTTTTATTGAACAATTTTAATAATTCAAATATTTGTTTATTTATATTGAAATATATGTTTGTATCCACCTGTTGTTTAATTGCGAACCCTGTTAATGACCCTAATTTTTTTCCTGTGTCTTTAGATAAATCTCACTTGACTTTATGTACAACTACATCAAAATGCTAAATTCCATAATGGATCATATTCTTTTTATTGATCCCTCAAATGAAATCATGAAAGGACCGCTTGTAAAAAGTTTGTCTTTAACCTCTCTTAAGGAAGTTTAGCACAAGGGCTGTGCCGAAGTAAACTAAACATTTATCTTGTGCCAGCCCACCTTGTTGCTCTCCTTTGATGAACACATGGAAGTCATTGCTTGTGTTTCCAGCGCCGCACATGAAAAGGAACAAGCATCTGGGTTAGCTTTTTAATTGGAGTTTGATATTTTCCAGAGTATTTAGTCATGGTTCATAGTACGCTGCCTCAGCAGAATCGGGTTCAGCCACTTGAGACAGATTAAATGTTGGCCAATGTGAAGGAGAAGCTATTGTGCTAATAGGATGAATGGAGAACTGGAGCTTGAAGGCACACCCTCCTGAAGGAAAACCGAGAGTGTTGTAACTTCCTGACCAGAACAATGCTTATTGCAACGCATATGAAGCGACAACTAATTGTTAAGTCGCTTTGTTGCTGATTGATTTTTGATATATAGGTTCAGTTAAAATGATCAAAGTGTACTGTATTTCGTTGTTGTTTTTTTAACAGTATTAAACAGTGTTCCTGACATTTTACATTGGTGATCCTGTAAAATATGATACGCATGTCTCAGGCTTGAAATGATAAATAAATAAACATTTCCCCAAAAAGGGCGGATTGGCCATTGGCACATGATGTCGGGTTCATTCATACGGGAAGCCAGAGGGTGCCCTCGCACAGAAAAAGTCATATATCCAGAAAAGTGGCTAAACTCATAGCGGAGATATCGTTGTAACGGAGTAAACAGAAGATATCAAGTTTTGAATGATATAACAGACAATAATGCAACAATGTATTGCTTATCACTGTTATTCAAGCCATCTCTCGAATCGGTGTATAGTCGCCTATGAAACAATTTCTGCCTCATTCGGATCACAAAAGGAAGCATTTGACTGGTATTGTGGAGTAAATAGGTTTTGATTTTGTTTTTGTTGATGGTACTCACGATTGGTTGGGATTGTCGTTCAGGCATGGCACCGAAATCCACATTCTGATTCGGTTCGGTACGGACTGGTTACTTAGGTTTCGCTGGCAAACCCTGTGCATGATGAAGTCTATTCGAACGCAGTTAGAAGTTATGGAAGCAAAACGTATCCCTTTATACATTTTTGAATTTCATATTTATGCAGTTAAGTAATATCACACACGCAACGGTGCGTTTTGCTCACTATTAAAGCGTCCAATCAAAGCTGGAGCAGAACAAAATGAAAGAATGAATGAAAGTCTGGAATGTCTCGAGGGTCAGTAACGATGACAGAATTTTTCATTTAAGGTTGAACTTTTTCTTTAAGTTACTACGTCAGCATGTAGGCCGGTCAGTTCTCAGTGAAGTGCCATTGGTTTACCTGCTTAGTTTTGAGCAAACCTGTCTAGATCTTGCTGTTTCTATAGAAAACCAAGTTATTCCTTTGTTTTTTAAGACGTGTTGATATGTGCTCTAATTGCCTTTAATAACTGAATGGATCGTGATAGATAGCTTGGCGCTTACTGTTATAGTTTGAAGCGTATGTGGTTTGAGGGTTGTATGGAAAACGGTTTAGCCAAGAGCTCTAACAGCGAGGCATGCCAGAAACAGCAGACCACAGAAGCAGCACAGCCCCTCTGCTTTTCTTACGTAAGATATACATTGTTATTGTAACCGTCCTTAGAGTAGAGAGATGTGTATTTCATAGATCACTGTACGCCGCATATTTAATGCGGTGTAAGCCAGATGTGACCGTTTAATGGCAGTGGATCCACATCAGACGGCCGTCTTCAGCTCTGCTTAATGGCAAATGACTGTATGTGGTGGATGACTTGCATGTGTCTGGACTGTTGACTCCTGTACCGTGTCGAAGTGTTAGTATTAAATATATTTCATATTTTTGCATCAATATTGTCTTGGCGATTTCACAGTTGGTGAACAGCTTGTTGGTTCGATTTGCGTCACCATTGCTTGTGGCACGGCTCGAGCTAATTGCATACAGATATTCACATGGTGTGACATTGAATCTTATGCTCCATAAATGTGTCCTACCATAGAATATATAACGTAGTTGCACATAACAAAGTATGACATTGCAAATAGTTTTGCAAATTTGTACCCTTTAGGCTTAGGTTTCAAAAGGCATTCTCGAACTTTTCAGTGTACGTAAGTTTACATTTGACCTGTCCTGCGTGAGTGATCACTAAACAGTGTACTGCTGAGAGAGCGGGCGCTCCAGCAGCTTCAGTTTGTTTGTGTGGGAGGCTGTTGTATCCTAGCAACAGTGACTACATCAAGGACTAATAGCAGACTTCGTTACACATACAGCGTTTTGGTTGTTGGCGCACCACCCTTCAAAACATAAACAATTTTGTGTATTGTGCTGACTGACAACCAAAAGATCTTACCGTGTGAGAATGTTAGAAATTCAAAAATAAAAAGGATGAGTACATGACGTTTGCTGGCGTGTTACGTAAGAATGCAACGAGGCTTGGCCTGCCGGTGTTGAAGCTGTATGCTTTCGCGCACGAGTGTTTGTTTGCAGTACGTCATGTTCAGATGACCTGATTGTTTATTGTTTGGGTCATTACTTATTATAGACGCTTAGGATTAGGTTCTGTGGTTATAGATAACATCCTCATTTTGGATTGTATCGCGTACGCAAACAGTGTATTTCTATTCTGTGTCAGCTGTGCCACGTGGATACATTTCCTACGTTGTTTGTGCTGAATCAAACTAATGTATCCGCATGACTCAGCTGACAGCAAAATATCTTGTCTTCTGAAGATTAACAGACGTCTTATGGGTTTTAGAACGACATGAGAGTGAGTATTTAATGCTAAAATTTTATATTCGTTATTTTTTTTTTTTACTTTTAAGTGTGTTTTCATGAATACTCACCAAAACAGGCATTTTTGTCATAACTTTAGCCATAACTTTTGCAATTAATTGTGCCTAAAATAAATGTTTTTGTTTACAAATGTGCTTACTGTGTGTGTTTATTACGAACACATGCATGTATATAGTTAAGAAATTTTTTATATGAAATGTTTAAACATAAATGTAAATGCATGTAAGTAATTTCAAAATATGTACTGTGTGTGTGTGTGTGTGTGTGTTTATATATACATAATGAATATACACAGTACACACACACATTACATAAATACTTAAATAAAAACTTTGATTTTGAATGTGATTAATAGCAGTTAATTGTTTGACAGCACTGCATAACGTTGTGTGTGTTTGTTTAAACATGATAACCTGCACAAAATAATTCAGGACTCGATTGTTTTAATATCAAGCATGCCACACTTTCCTTCGTCATTCATACATGTTTCTTTTCACTGAGTTGCGAAGTTAGTCTTTTGGTCCTAGTACTAGTATGATGCTTTTTGTGTTTATTCTCGGTTTAAAAAGGAGTAGATGCTGCTCATGTTTTCTGCTAAGAGGTCAAATCAGGCCATGCAGTTTACTTCCAGTGGGCTGCTATCCTTCTCCATATCAAAACACCATTTGGAAACTTTATTAGGTCGGTGACCACATGTCCCACAATGTTTTACTCAATACATTTTTGTGTAAATGCCCCGAGTCATTGATAACCCAGTGCAAACAGCTGGAATTCGTATTTAAAAACTGGCTCTATCGGATATTACAGGGAGCTGAAAGAGTCAAATTTTGGTGAAATGCAAATGCAAAGAGGTGAAATGCATCACCATCCTTTTGGGCAGATTTCGATTGAGATCAGTTAAAAAAACTAGCATCAGTTCCCATGTGACAGGAGGTTTTGAATGGCAAGTGTTTCATAGGAATGAATGATTGTGGTTTGTGCTGATGTGGTCATAATGCATTCTAGCATTTTACAGCACCATGGTGAGCGCTGTGTTTATGTTTTTATTGGTTTCACATCTAAACCACTGGGATGATGTAAAGTTGAGTAATGATATGCTAGCAAACACAACGTCTATTCATTCACCGTCTGTGGAAAGGCTCGTTTTTATTATTTGTTAGCGTTTTGATAGATGTGCAACAGCAGCAACCGTATATGTCATAGATTCAGCACATCCTCTGTTTTTGGTCATTTTTCATAGTTAAAGTGATATTACAGACCATATACCACATCCTTGAACTATTACATCATTGCCAACTCCCCACTTCACTTATGATTTCAAGTCTTTCTAAAACACAGTCCGACTAACTTGGACCAAATCCCTTTGCTAATCTTTTGCTGTTGACTTTTTTTTTTAATCTGTACCTGAATCTATACTTTGTCTTTTGCAGAAACTGAAGTGAGGAGCTTCCTGTGACCATATCGTCCGCTGATCCCCAGCGAAACCCTTGACTCCTCGCTGAGGAGACATGGAGGAGCAGGGGGATGCTGGGATTGGGGGTTTGTTGGCGTCCAGCCCGCAGAGTGAGGCTGTAACCCATGAGATGGGCGAACTGTCCCTGCACCCCAGCCAGAGGCTGCCCCCCCTCAACGAACGCAAAAATGGTACGTCGGTTGCTGTGATGCTAAACAAAAATTGTTGCGTGAAATTAGCAGTGCGCAATATATCATATATGTATCACGATATAATATTACCATGAATAGTGAAAAATAAATATGCTAAAATATATTTGAAATACATTTATTTCATTCTAATTCTACAAATACATTTACACATTACAAAATACACTGTAATTGTACTTTTAGTATACTAATCTGGTATACTTAAAGTCTGTTAAATTGGAAAAAGATTGCGTGGAAGTAGTGCTGAAGTAAAGATATGCTGAAGTATACTTGATACTGCTAAAGTGGAGCTTTTGGAAGTACACTTAAAGAATTAGTTCACCCAAAAATGAAAATCCTGTCATCTTTTACTTATTCTAAAGTAGTTCCAAACCTGTAACAATTTCTTTGTGCAGCCGAACACAAAGGAAGATATTTTGAAGAAAAGCTTGTAACCAGACTGTTTTGGGTCACCATTGACTTCCATAGTATTTTTTTCTTACTATAGAAGTCAGTGGTGACCAAAACATCCTGGTCACAATCCTGCTTTTATAATATTTTAAATATCTACCTCAGATCTCTACCAGGTTTGCAAGTACTTGAGGGTGAGTAAGAGATGACAGGATTTAAATTTTTGGGTGAACTGTTTCGTTTATGTACACTTTGAATATCTTGCATATAAAGACCATTATTATTTAAAGATCATACGCTTCTCATCGATATCCATCCATCCAGACACTTCCTTCAGCTCTTCCGGGCGAACACCAAGATATTTTATGTTAATTACTTTCATATCTGTAACTCTTGATTGACAGCAAATATGTAAATAGATCGTACTTAGTATGAAATGAATGTATTTCATTTTTCTAATACATTATACATTTACAATATTGGCATTTACGATGTTGGATATTTCATTGTGCACGATGATTTTCACTTTGATTATTGTAAAGCTTGAATTCATTCACTGCTATAAAATGATTTTATTATTTTATTTGAAATACATTTGTTCAAAAGTTAGGGGTCAGTAAGATTTTTAAAAGATATTTAAAAGACGTCTCATGCTCATCACATCTTTGATCATACAGTGAAACCAATCATATACTGTGAAATATTATATAAATATTATTATTTATGAAATCAGTTTTTAACTTTTAATAGAAAGCAGCATTTCTCTAAAAATACAGAGTTCTTCATCAATCAGATTTTTTTTTTTTGCCCATTTTTGGTGAATTTATTGTGAGATTTCAAATTTGCCCATGTTCTGGAATGGTATGCGTTTGCCTTGGTTATAATCACAGCCTGCATAAATTCAGCTATTTAATTTTGGCTCGCTCTCTCTCTTCGCTGCCTAGTTCAATTCACTCCACATCCTGATTAGTTTTGCCTCTATTTCCAGGTGATTAAATAACATTTTATTTCTGTACGCGAATGAGAAAATGAGAAGCTCTTTTTCCCGTTCTGTCTTGACGCACAGAAAGCTGCCTCCTGAATCCTGACGTTTCTTTGCCTCTTAGTTTGGGCGCAGTCTTTTGATTGACATGTGAAAGGTCACAGGACAGTGCCGTCCGCATGCGGTTGCTCACAGCTCTGTGAGGGCTGCTCCTCTAGGTCTCTAGCTATGCTGAGGTCACACCGTCACGGCGAGTGGAAATGTAAACGACTTTGGCAGAGCATGGCCCGTGTCAGTTACTCATCCTTTGGCTGTCTGTCAAACAAGATGTTTACCGTGTTGATGAAGAAGAGGGTTGTTTCAACCCGAGAGCTATTTTACGCTTTTTTGTTTCTTTCAGATCTCAAAAATAAAGCATCCGTGATCTACTCGTACATGCAGAGAACGTTTGTAATTCTTCTAAACTATGAAAAGGAGCACATTTTGAATGATCTAGAATTGAACTCTCAATGGCAGGGAGGGGTTAACAGTGGTCGGTCTGGTCTTTCTGCTCCCTCCTCTCCGTCTGCCGGCGGAGCAGAGATGTTGTCTCTTCTGAGGGAGTCCCAGTTTCACTGGAGCTGCTGATAGTGAATGGAGAGCCCCGAAGAACGAGGTCCTTGTGCGTTTTTCACAAAGCTCTGGTGCTGCCAGGAGCCCACTTTAAGATACTCTGAACTTGAGGCAGGACGTGGAAATAGCATGGCCTGCTTAGGACTGGAGGCTCACAGCATCTGCAGAGGAAACTTCATATCAGGTTCTGCAGCTTGCTGCTCGACTCTGAGAGGTGGATATCTTTCTGTTGCTGAGCGGATATAGGTTTAGCTTGTTTTTGAATAGCTTTTACTGGCTGGTTGATGCTTTGTTTGCCACACTTAGGTTTCATGGAAATTTGCATTAAAAAAGCAAGCTATTATTGATTGGCTTTTCTTGAGAGAGCTATGTGCATTACTATGTGGATAATCAAGGTAATCTGCTGCGAGGGGTTTATTAGATGCACAACAAGAAGATTAGTGATTAAGATAATAGCTTTTCCATCTAAACAAAAGGCACAACATAGATTGGCATGATATCGATGAATAAAGCTACTTTCAAAACCGTCTGGTTAGTTAATAGGTCTTAATGAAGTCCTTTATTATTTGTCTGGTTTCAGTTTCACCTGAGTTTCACCTGAGTTGGGGTGCATTTCATAGGGGTTGTTTATAGAAGATGTTTCGCTGAATAGAACAGAATGCAAAGATTTGGGAGATAATTAAAAACTTTTTTTTAAACTTTGTTTTCTTTCTTTTTTATGCTGTTGAAAGAAGTCTCTTATGCTTGACCAAGCTGCTTTTATTTAATCAATATTAGCAAATTAACTGCTTTCTGTTTACTGTGTATTAAATTAGTGCTGTTAAACGATTAATTAATCATCATTTTAATAGAAAATAAAAACATAAATATGTTTATAGTCACTTTGGATTAATTTAAGAAAAAGATTTACTGAGTCTGACCCCAGGCTTTTGAATTGCAATATATAATAACTGTTATTGTATAATTCTCTGATCCTTTTAAAGCCATTAAAATTCTGTGTATTTGCCATGTTTGAGAAGACTCTGATTGTACAAAATCTGAAAGAGTTTTGAGATCATGTTGTATCGAGTGTCACCAAGATTACTGAAGATGTTTTACTACCTAAACTATTACTACTACCTTACTATTACCTAAAAAGCTGCAATGTTACATTGTGCAGTAAAGGAGACCTAAACATTTTTTTCTTCTGCGCCCCAAGTAAAAAATTAACCTGATTAGGATCAAGGTCAATGTTGAGTCATGTGTAGTCAGGGCACCAGGAATTCATCTGTTATACTGTAGCAGAGGCCCCATTTATTATCTCCTTCATAGTGCGTTCATTCCTCTTCTAAGAGCTGAAGTATGTTTTTTTTTTTTTTTTTTTTTTCAGTGTTAAATTCTTTCTCAGTTTTTCATACAGTTCTCTTCAGTGCTACAAGTGGTGCAGAAATTGCACACTTCAGCTTTAAGCGCACAGATTCATAGTGAAAAGAATAAAATGCCAATCATGTGCCCTCAGCACCCTTCGGTTTCGTTTGCTTAACCTCAGCTGAACCTGTTAACAGTAAACTGACTCATTTTTTGTCAGATTAGGCATTTCTGTTCCTTAAGCATGTAGAACACCATTGCTTTTGAAACTGGAATACTTGCAGTCATTGTTTTATTAATATGCACAAAATCTATGCGTATGATGTTGCTAGTGCCATGTTAAGCTACAAGAACTGAGCATTAACAACAAAATTCTTTAATAATTACCTCATGCAGTTCAACTTGCCGTCATAGGTTTATAAATTCCCAGCTAATAGAGCTCATGATTCTTGATAAATGTCAGACGTTATCATGTTGTCTTTCTGACCAATTTGAGCTGTTTTTATAATCAGCCGAGTAAATCCGGGAGGCTCAGCCAAGAGGGCAAAGAAAAATGTCTTGAGAATTTTCCCAGGACGTCTTCCAAAAAGCACGCTTCAAAAGGGTCGCTCAAGAGCCTGTTGTTTTGGTAGCAGGAAGAACGTCTACTTTTTTTTTTTTTTTTTTCCTCAATGGTGGCTCTTATGTAATGCTAGAGAGAAAATGTGTGTGATTTCAGTTGTGCTAAAGGTTAGATTTCCCTTTGTTGAGTGTGTGTGTGCGTGTGTGTGTGTGTGTGTGTGTGTGTGTGTGTAGGTGTGTTAATCAGGTGCAAAAGTTCCTTTCTGTGTGTAGTGTTGACAAGCCTGATCTAGAGGTTGGGTCAAGAACATAACGCTGCTTCTGCCTCTCTCCACCAGTTCTCCAGCTGAGGCTACAGCAGAGACGTACCCGCGAGCAGCTCGTTGATCAGGGAATCATGCCACGTGAGTACTGCCCCTGCCATCTAATACTGCTGTGTGCACCAGCATATGAACCAGAAGAAGAGTCATATTTACACTTGTATGAAAACTGCTAATTGTTAACTAAATATAAGTGTTTTAGTCATGAAATGGCGCTTTGTGACCCAGTTTATTTTCATAAAAAGTATGTTGGGATTTGAGTTTATCAATCAAGAATTAATTACCGACTGAAAGGGTTCCAAAATCTTGATAAGATTACAAAAACATTTTGGACTACTAAGCAATAAATCATGCACAAGAAGAATCATTAAATTAAATTCAAGTTTATTTGTTTAGCACTTTTCACAATGCAAATTTACAGTTTCTATGTTATATTTAGTAATAGCTTATCAGTGGTGACTATATCAAGTTGATGTCCATATGGCAGAAATGTACAGTAAAAATTAAGCAGTTAGTTAATGTCATGTAATCAAACAGACTGTGAATACTAATAAGCTGCAATAAATGTTATGTTGGTTTTCTGGGATTCGTTTGCATATCTAACTTATATTTAAGGAAAACATGATCTGTGTAAACGAGAAAACATTTTAAAAAAATATTTAAAAGAGACACAGAGTTCACTGTTCCATCACAGGAATAAATTAAAATATATTAAAATAGAAACGTTAAAATTAGGTTGTATATGAGTTTTTTTTTTTTAAATAACACTGTTGTTGTTTTCTTTATCAAATAAATGCAACTTGGTGAGCATAAGAAGTTTTCCCAAAAAATGTTGATTGGCAGGGCAACATCATTTGTTTTTCACATTGTGGCACATGTAACCTTTCTTTTTGACTGAGCGTTTAAGAAATCAGTTGGTGCTTTGGTTTCTGTATCACATCTGCTTTTGAATCAGTTGTTTATTCTCGCCCTTCAGCACAGTTCACAACTAGGCATAGGTGACCAATGCACATGGTGTTTCTTCCAAAAGCTCACCTCTCGCCTCACCACCGCTCATTCTGTTATTGCTCATAACCACTTTTCCGTTCAACCAAGTCACCCAACAGTGTGTGAGATCTCTCAGACTTACATAAAAGTAATTTTTTTTTTTCTCTGGCAATGTCTGAGTTGATTGATGGGATTACACGGCACGCTGTCTCATAGCTCAGTGTAATATCAGGCATAGATTCTGCTGGGATTAAGAGGTAGCTGTCTGGTCCTGAAGGGCACCGTGTAGTCTGTGTGCTAATCTCTGTGTGGGCCCACCATCTCCGCTCTGAGTAATATGTGCGTTAAGCATTTAGAAAGACTGCAGGAGATGAAAGAGCTGTGTGTGTTTGAAGTGTGGGTGATGGCCTTGTGTCCTCATGAGACTGATGCTCTACTTGTGTGTGTGTGTGTGTGTGTGTGTGTGTGTGTGTGTGTGTGTGTGTGTGTGTGTGTGTGTGTGACTTTACAGCCCTGAAGAGCCCTGCGGCGTTCCATGAACAGATCCGCAGCCTTGAGAGAGCCAGGGTAAGAGCAGGGCACCAAGCCCCAGAACTCCTGTACTTTTCCTCAGCCATCTGGGCTCTCTGATCCTCCCCGAAACCTCTTCAGGGTTGCAGAGCTCTCTGTAATGGGACACATGTGAACCTCTCAGTTGATTTAATAGCTTAAGCCTTCTGTAAATGTGTTTGTTATTTGCAAAGCACAGCGGAGATCATTATAATGGTTACTTTCTGATCCTTGAATTACGGAGGGATTTCGTTTTCTGAAACTCTGTATCCTTTTTCTCTCTAGACTGAAAATTTCCTAAAGCACAAAATACGCAGCCGCCCAGAAAGGGCTGAGTTGGTCCGCATGCACATCTTACAAGGTAATCCTCCATTCACGATACATGTAATGGCCACTAATCTGCCTGCTGGGAAAGTTTGAATGTACTGTTTTTAAACAAAGCTATGGCTGTAGCTCTCAAATTTTGCTAGTAGAGATGGGCATCGATTCAGATTTTTCAGATTCATATCCAAATGACTTCAGTTCATTCAGAATCATGTAGGAGTAATTTCTGATCCATTTTATTTTGTTTTCTCTCTTTTGAGATTGTTATATTTAATAAGCAGTGCAAACTCATCCTTTATTAAAATAACTGATGTGTGAGAGCAATTTGTTGCCTGTAAAGACAACTTAGGGGCAACTTTTTAACCTGCAAAAAAATGCACAGATTATTCCATATCCTGGAGAGAGATATTCACTTTACACGATGAATAGATTTAATTTAGACCTTTATTAAAATGTAAACATTGATCAACACAGAAATTGCATCTCTTCAGATGATTTGGATTAAACAGCTTGATTCATATGAATTTTTATATTTTTGATGTGTAAAATTTTTGGTGGATTGGAATTTTAGTGGTGGGACAGAAATCTCTCAGTAAATTATGACACTTCTGAGTGAACTATCCCTTTAATAGAAAGAGATTTCTTGACATTATTTTGCTGTATGCAGTCTTTTTTGACTTCAGATTCAATAGAGGCTGCAAACTAATATTCACAAATGTGTTAAAATATGATTTATTATTCTGAAGGTCCAACAACAGAGGCATACGTTCAGTAGCTCTGAAACCATTTACAGTCGGACTTCCCTAGGTACATTATAAAAATGTGAATTTTTACCAAACTGTGCTATCAACTTTCAGCAGAAAGCAGTGGCAGCTTAACCAGTCAGCATAAAAAGCAAGAAAAGTTAATGTTCAAAAGAATCATCCAGATGCTGTACTTATTTACTTGCATTCTGCACTGTTTACTTCTGTGATTGAGTTGACCTCTGTGTGATTGTTGTGGTGGTTCAGTAGGAGCGTGGGTTGAAATGATTCTGGTTTTTGGTGGGTTGGCAGAGACGGTGGCAGAGCCTTCTCTGCAGGCCACTCAGCTGAAATTGAAGAGAGCTCGATTGGCTGATGACCTGAATGAGAAGATTGCTCAACGCCCTGGCCCCATGGAGCTGGTGGAGAAGAACATCCTGCCTGTGGACTCCAGCGTCAAGGAAGCCATCATTGGTGAAAATGCGAACTATATTAATGTATTAAACCTGTGGAACTTAAATTGAATAATGAATGATACATTGTCCTTTTCTTTAATTGGGTAGATGGTCAGATGCAGTACCCTAGAATTCTAGAGGAACCAGCCGATGAAGACAGTGGAGATGCGTTTTCACCTGAGCAGCCAGCCAGTCAGGAGTCCCAGGGTTCTGCAGCTTCTCCTGGGGAGGTCCGGGCCATTGAAGAGTCCTCACCATTGCCTAACAACTTCTTAAAGGTATTTTTGCCACCTCATTTTCACCTCAGAGCTCATGATGTCAAAAAGCTGAATTTAGTCATTTAGGTTTTGCAGAACACCTGAGAATTATCGTGTTGGCTTTCACAGCACTTTCCTGCAGTGACCACCACCACAACAGATTTCCTCAAGCCTTTTTCCACCAATGAGCAATTAATTAGTCCTCCAGCACCCATGCCACAGCTAATCACCGTGGCCCCTGTGAAGTCTGGACCCACCCTTGTAAAGGTCAGTAAAGAACTAAAGAAACAAAAAAAATGTATAAAATTACCTTGATAAGATGTAATGCATAATGGGAAATCTGTTCAATTTACAGCAAAGTCAGCCTAAGTTACCTGGGGACAAGAGCCGCAGCAAGAAGAGTAAGGAGGCCAAGCCACGTGTGAAAAAGTTAAAATATCATCAGTACATTCCCCCAGACCAGAAACAAGAACTCAACCAAGCTCCGATGGACTCCTCATATGCTCGTTTACTACAACAACAGCAGCTATTTTTGCAGCTACAGATCCTGAGCCAACAACAACAGCAGCACTACAACTACCAGACAATCCTTCCTGCACCTCTCAAGTAAGCAAGGAGACCTGGATCTGTGTGTTTGTTATCTGTGAATCGGGCCTTGATGGTTTCGGTATGTACAGCTTTATCAATCCAACTGTTGAGTTTAGTGGATGCAAACCATTTTCCCTTTGTCTTTCCTAAGTTCCTTTTTTCGCTTTTGAAGCTAGTAGTGTTTTGTCAGCCATTATTATTACGGCTGCATGTGAATGGTTTTAGATGGAAACTGTCTAAAACGCTATTATTGTTGCCGGTAGACATCAGGACCATTACCTATTTTCCAATAACAAATCCTGTTTAGTGATTTTCATTAATGGCAGGAAGTTCCTTTTCCATCTCTTGTGCAAGATTTATTTTAGCTGTCATTGTATTTTACCTCTGCATTGTTCAGTGGTGTTTATTTATTGAGAATTGTTCCTTCTGCGATGTTAAGTGGTGTTTCTTTCCTTTAATCCCATCTGTTTCCCTACTCACCAGGCCTGTAATTGAAGGCCAAAACAGTGGTGCCACAGTGGCTATCAACAGCACTAGCAGCCTTCCTGCGTCCATTGTGGTGTCTCTGCCCACAGCGACACCTGTGCGGCCCAACAGCACCCTTTCCAACCGCAAGGCAGGCATACTACCTGCCAACCTAGAGGAGATGAAGGTACAGACAGACAGATCATAGATACATGACTGTTAAAAATTATTAATTAAGACTGGAATTACTTAAAAATACAATAGAAAATTTATATATATTGTTACACAATAAATTACGTTTTCCACTGTAATTATTTCCTGTGATGACAAACTTTTATCTTTAGTAGTCATTACTCCAGAAAATATATTGTAATATAATATGATTCAACATTCACAAAATATTTCTTCTTATTATTAGTGTTGAGAACATAAAGCAGCTTAATACTTTTGTACAAATACATTTATTTCAAATACATTATTACTATCAATAAATACATACATGCATGCATACATACATAAATAATATGACTTTTCATTTATACAAAAGCTGTGGAGCTAATATTATAGTTTATAATTTCATTAATAGTGGGTTTATTTTGTCAGGTGGCAGAGCTGAAAATGGAGTTAAAGTTACGTGGTCTTCCGGTGTCTGGAACAAAAACAGACCTAATTGAACGGCTTAAGCCTTTCCAAGAAAACACTGCACCCAGCTGCACAGGACCTAACACACAGTCCTGCAGCACACCTATGGAGGTGTCCAGCACCACTACAACCCTATCCCCCATCCAGCAGCCCTCTGAAAATCTAAGCTCCACTCCACCTGTGTCTCCTGGTTCTTCAGAGCTTCACAGCAAAGAAGAAGCATACATGGAGGGACAGGCAGAGGGCCAAAACCGAAGTTTAGTGACGGCAGCTCCTGTTCCTGAGGAACAAGACCGGAGACTACACGAAAAGGAGCGACAGATTGAGGAACTGCTGCGTAAATTGGAGCAGGAGCAGAAGCTGGTGGAGGAACTGAAGATGCAGCTAGAGGTGGAAAAAAGGTGTGGACAGGTTCCACCTGCAGAAAATAACAACGCTTCCAGTCCAGCCACTATGTTGACGTCTGTCAAAACAGAAAACACTGTCCCTCCTAACTGCACACTGAGTCCACACACTACGCCAACGCTATTGAAGCTCGAAGAGGCTCATCCCAACCAGGTGACAGCAACTCCTCTCCGTCAGTTCATTATCAGCCACCAGGGAGTCCCACAGGTCATAGGACAGCCCCAGACTCTTCTAACCACTTCTCATGGGGGTACTCAGATCCTTCTTCCAATGCCCCTGGCAAATAATACCACTACCATCCAACTGCCCAACACTAATGTCAAACTACAGGTAACACAAAAACTTAGGTGTATTTGTGTTGGGTACTGTATATATTTGTGTCAGTACTTAAATTTAATCTTGTTGTCTTTTTGTAGCAAGTTTTGCAGGCTGTCTCTCCATCAGTGCCAGGTATAATTCAGAACCCCCAAATACAGCCCACCAAAGCAGAGAGTCCTGCGTCACAACAGCTGCTCAGTCATAACCACATAGTTCAGGTCAGTCTTATAAATAAATACGAATTTACGTACGTACTTTAGAATTTAGTAAATATAATAGCATATATATATTATGTAATAGAATATACATGTGTTTTATATTTATCTATTTATTAATGTGTTAATACTAAAAAGTTATTCAATGCCAAATGAGCACCATCATGATTTCTGAAGGGTCATGTGACATTGAAGACTAGAGAAATGGCTTCTTAAAATGTAGTATTGCCACCTTACAAATAAATAAAATTTCACTCTGTTTAATTGAACTGACATTTATGGAAGCATGTTTCTGTGACTGAATAAAAAAGGTAATTGCAACTTTTCTATGTCACAGTTCTGGCTTTTTCTCACAGTTGCAAGTTTAACATAGAATTGTGATATAAACGTACAGTTCTGAGTTTTTTCTCAAAAGTGCAAGATTTAAAGCTGCAATTCTAGGAAATAAAATCTGAATTGTGAGATATAAAAAAAAAATTTCCTCGATTTCGAGTTCAAACCCCCAAAGTTTTATTTAAAATTAAGCAAAGTTGACATTGATGATGTTGTTCTCATGATGACCAAACGTCAGGCAGGCATATCACTTTTATCCACACTACAGAGGTTTTTACAGAGTATTAAATAACCGTGGAACCTGAGTAGGAACAGGATCAGTGCCAGCAGGAGCAATCAGAACAAGTGATCTGTGAGCTCTGGATCATCTAGTTTTGTCTGTCCAGCAGAGTCATTCATCAATGAGATGGATGGTAGCTGCTAGTCTCATTGCTTTCTAGGCTTTCACTCTACTGTAATTGGTCTGTCCTGGCAGCAGGGCACCGTGATAAGGTTTCCCAGCTAGATGGCCATTACTTCGGCATAGTAAACGAGCCTGGCCTGAGTCCTGGAAGACTAGTGTAACTAGAGCTCATTGGTTGTGATGAGCTGATAACATTTTCATCGGCGGCCGTGCTTGGTGAACCATTGCCAGCGTGACCTGAAAAGACTTATTCTCATACCAAGCAGAAAGATCATAACACAACAAATGCTCTCTATGATGCTAGCGGGTGTTTCTGCGTGCTCATGATCTATTGGTTTACTCTTTACACAGACCCTGCCTGTGGGCGCCACAGAGAGGTCAGGCTTCCAGCACGTCACCAATGAGACCCCAGCAGGCCTGGAGATACCTCAGTGCTTCCTCAGCAACTCCCCAGATAACAGGATCTCACCTCAGACGTCCCCCATCCCATCATCCCTTATCAATGGGCCGCTAAACAAAGTAGAATCCTACTTTCATTGAGATGTTTTTAGTGTTGCTGTTTTGTTTTGAGTTGAGTGCTCACTGAGGGTTTTTTTTTTATTTTTTTTATCCCTAGACATCCTTCATTCAGCAGCCCCCAGTTTTCAACCAGACACCCAAGAACAGAGAGCCGCCTCGTTATGAGGAGGCCGTCAAACAGACACGCAGCCTACAGAATGCTGCTGTCTCAGAGGTGATGATTTCCTGTTTCCTATATATCTTTGCATGCTCGTACACATTCTGGGTTGAATAGTGAGTTGGTTCTGCAGTTGTCTTTTTTTTTTTTTAACTTAACTTTCAATGTTTTTCCAATCCTTTTCTTACTTTTGTGAAAAACAAAATGAAATGTTGAGCAGTGAAGCCTCTCTGTTTATCATACATGGAATGGGGGTGGCGATCTATACTATCTATCTCGATAATAGAAAAAAATGCAATGGAATGGAAATGCAATGGTTTGTTTTTTTTTTGTTTTTTACATTTTGTTACCACTCAAAGAAATTAAAAAAATAGACCTTATATTCCAAATCTTTTGATGGCATATGTTGACTGAAATTTAAGTTACTACGTAATTAGTACATACTTTTTGGTCAAAATACATTTATATCGGTCTCATACTACTCCCTCATATGAAAAAAAATCTAGAGTAATTTATAAAATAATATACAGTAAATTCTATCCAAAATGTCACAGAAAAGTCACTATAGAACAGGGTTGGACCCTGAAGGTCTAATGCACTACAAGGTTTAGCTCCAAGCCTGACAAAACTCACCCACCAGTGATTTTCTAATGATCCTGAAGACACTGATTTGATTTAGGGTTGGAGCTAAACTCAAGAGTTTTACAATTTTGACAATCACTGGTATAGAATATAACATTTTATTGTATGACATTTTATGTTTTATGTTAGGTATTTATATTAAAGACACTATATAAATACTTTAGTATTTCATGACAACTCTCTCTTAAGACTCTTTGTTTGCAGTTAACCAGAGGTAGTCCTCGTCCGTGGTTTACTGCTGTGATTACTGTAGTTATTTTAAGTTGACTGTAATTATTGTTTCTTTTCATTTGCCTTTTCTTCAGTGCTGTCCTTGAACTGAAAAGTCATTTTTATTTTTTCGTTGGCTTGCAGATTCCCACAGCAACAAGTCAACAGATGGATGATCTCTTTGACATTTTAATAGAAAGTGGAGGTGGGTTTGTCATTTTGTTGCAGACTACAGTATCACGTTCAATTGTCAAACTATCAATCCAAATACAGATGTATATTTTCACACTTGATAATCAGGAGTGTCTCTGTGGACAGACTGACATCTGCAAGGTTCAGTGGGAAATACAGTACACTACTGTGCAAAAGTTTGGCGTCAGTAAGATTTTCTTTTTGAAAGAAATGAACATGGTCGAAAAACATGAATAACAGTATTAATTTCTTGCTAAGAATGGTTACTGAAGGATCATGTGACACTAAAAACTGAAGTACTCCCGAACAAGCCTTAACCTTACATTTTTGTGTAGTTTGTATTTAATTTGTTAAACTAAAACATTAACATTTTTTTTATTTCTTTTATTTTCTGCAGAGATCACTCCCTTTAGTCAACAGGACCCGTCTGTGCCTAGGATGATGCCTGTCACGGCCAGCATCACCACCCTGCCTATCAACACCGTCCTGTCCCGTCCACCCGCCCAGGTGCAGATGGCACCCCCGCCGGCGCTCATGGTGTCGCCCATGCCCAGCCTGGCCTCCCTGGACTCCGACAACCAGTTGGAGGCCCTGCTGGAGGGCACGCTGGTTGGGGACACCGAGCCGGAGCATAGGACTTTGGGCCTGCTGGAGGAGCTTCAAAACCAGATACTGGAGCAGCCAAACTCCCCAATGGACACTTCGGAGCTGAGCTTCACCGACCCGCCACCTTCCTCTTCCGCCCTGCCCTTTAGTCTCCAAGACACCGGCCTGGACAACATGGAGTGGCTGGACATCACTATGCCTGGGCCCATCGGCGGACTCAATCCATTGGGCATCACCTCTGAATTCCTGGACGCTCATGATCTGCAGCTGCACTGGGACTGACAGGAAACGCTTCAAACACGGTTATGCTTTCACTCGCACAACAAGCCGTCTGTCTCGGGGTCTGTGTGGCAGCGGTTCACGTCTGGCAGCTTTATGTGACTAGACTCCAGCTCAGCTGTACACTTCACTTACGCTGGTTCTAATCACCATCTGTTCTCATTCACCTTTTGATCAGAAAAGACACATGAGCCTTGTGGGTAATGCTAGCTAGGGCTCTCTTTGCTGTGCCATTCTGAGAGGGAGCTGCTTTCGGGCAGATTGAATTCTGCTGTATTGCTATTTTGTTTAGTTTTTTTCATTCACGTGCCATTGACTTCAGATCGGTTCCAGTCAGGCTGTAAATATCCTCACAGCTAGTTTTAAGGAAGAGCTGTCGTTCCAAATGATGTGGCATCGCAGTAGAGTTCACTTTGTTTGCTCAAAATTGAAAATTGAGCCTTGAGCAATGACGCCGTTAGCGCTCCTGTCCGTGATCATGAGTGTCTGTGTCGAGGATGAGAATGTCAGACTCAACGTAGCAGTCAAGTGATGTTTCCCAGAATCCTCTTTTTCAGCACTGACTGCAGTAACAGCCTGGTGTCTGCAAGACTCAGTGGCAAGTGCACTACCATTCAAAAGTTTTCACATTGAGCGTAGTTTGGCAAAGATGGAATTATTCAATCAAAAGTGACTTATATAATGTTACAAAAGATGGTTATATGTTTCTACTCATGCTAAAATATAATATACATGCTAAATTGCCATAAAAATATTAAGCAGCACATTTGTGAATGATCATGTGACACTGAACGGCTGCTGGAAGTTCAGCTTTTATTTTAAAATATATTAAAATTGAAAACGGCTATTTTATATTGCAGAAATGTTTCACAGTTTTTATGTTTTACTATATTTTTCAATTACATAAATATAGCCTAGTGAGCACTTTCAAAAAGAAACTTAAATGGTTGTATAGTTCGATGAAGATCTAATTAACATATCCAATTTTTAGCAAATCTGCCTTTTTATGATATTGTTTGACTGGCTGTTGACCAGAAATATTGAGTTGTGTTTTATAAAGCGGCTACAATTGCAAATGTCCCGTAAACGTAGACGTCCAAGGTTGCAAAGAGCTTTTGGTCTGATTTGTATCTGGGAATTGCAGACATAGGCTATACTGTTTGTTTTTTGGTCCTGGAAACAGAAATTTTGTCATCAATCAGCTCTCAATTTCAGACACAAAGCATCCCATTTTGATCAACGGGAGATCAGTTCGTCTATACCATTTGGAAACGATCTAAAATGAATCTATAAAAAGATGTAAATAATCTACGAGGACAAATTTTTGTATAAAGAAAAGCAAAAAGAAAAACTATTTTGTCTGACTCGTTGGATGTGCGACCCCTTGTTTTTGTGTATGTGAATCGTGAATCAGTGTGTCTGTGTGTGATTGTTCGTCGCTTCAGTGGAATGTTGTGTTTGATTTTCGGTGCATCATACTGTAAGAAAGTTCCAGTTTTTTTTCCCACATATTTATCAGTTCGGTTCACGCAGTGGGTGCTATATTTCAAGTTCTCATTTGCATATTTTTGATGCTATCGGAAAAAAAAAAAACTGTCAAGAGACCCTGCTTTTAGAAAGAGATTATGTAAATGAAGCCATCTGAAGTTACAGCTGACACTAAATAGTGATCTTAATCAACACAGGGCAACTGTTTATTCCTCCAGTAAATGGAGTTGAAAAATGCAAAAAAAAAGCTCTCTGTAATTTTTAAAAGCAAACCGAACAGTTAAAGTGGTAGCTGATTGCTTTACTGCATGTTAAATGTCACTGGCAGCTTAATAATTAGTCTGTTGAGGAATCGGAGAACAAATGAATCCAGATTTGTGTTTGCGTGTGGGTGCATGTGTTTGTATGGCTGAGCGTCTCTGTCTGTACTGGATGAAATTGCTACAGACCATCCGAATGAAATATCAGTGTGAATGAACAACGTTATATATACTTGCAATTATCTTGGCAGCATGTGAATATTCAAATTGATGTGATGTCTTTCGGAAACATCCTCTTGTTGTCTTTCCTTCTGTTTAGCCTTTTCTGTGCTTTTCTTACATGATTTAATGTTGTCAACCACCTCATGGATTTATATATATATATATATATATATATATATGCTCTGTGACACCTTTTCTTTCAGCGAGGCAATACGTGTCCACTGTCTCTTTCAGATTGTGTAAACCCAAAGGGACTTTCATTTTTTTTGTACAGCACTTTCCTGCTGCAGTGATGAACTTCTCATCACCGTTAGATCGACCGCACAAACCGCGTCAAAGCACCTTTACAGATGAGCTTTTATATTAAAGAAAACCCTTTATCAGTTTTTTGTGCTTCAGTGTTACGTGTTTGTCGAACGATTAACTTTGCTCATCGGCTCATTTTTAAGGCATTGTACTGTTCGCTCTGCATACTGTCCAAATTGTGGCCTCTCCAGGGAAGAAAAATAATGCTAGTTAACTAGTATTATCTTATACTGCTCGTGTAGCTTTGGGGACAAATTTAGTAGGGAAAAATGCACGTGTCTGACAGTTTTTGGCATTACTGACTGCTGTTGCAATATTTTGTGTACACCTAACCATTACTCTGACGAGCAAGTGGTGGAGAAAGTATGTGATACACTGACTTTGGTAGGTTCTCTCTTGTGTTTTAAGAGTTCTGAGGCATTAAACTTTTAACCAAAGAGGCCAAATATTGTACTATGCCACATAGATACGTACAGTACTGTTCATGTGTTTGAGGTCAGTAAGGTTAAGAACGATACTTTTGGTTAGCAAGGACACCTTAATTTAAAGTGACATTTATATGTTACAAACCATTTATATTTCAAAGAATTTGAGTCAATTTGAATCTTTTCTATTCATCAAAGTAAGCTGAAATTTTTTTTTATCACGGCTTCCACAGAAATATTAACCTTTTTCAATATTGATAATGTTTCTTGAGCATATTAGAATGATTTTTGCTTCTGTAAGTTTGTTGAGCGGGTACAAAATACAAAAAGGGCAGATGCAAATGAATAATAGATTTTCGAAAGCATTACAATTTAAAAATGCCCCACATTTTTGAATGCTGTTGTAGGGGGCTGAGGATTTTTAGGATTATTCAGCATTGAATCTCCATTGAAGTCCCATTCGTTTAAGGAGAGAAAAGCAATAACTTGCAGGAATATGCAGGAAATCAGATATCAGAGCATAATTTCAGTTTTAGGTCATCTGTTTGCATGGGCACCTATACTGGCTGAGCTCTAAAAACCTCGTGGCTTGCTTTTTTGCCATCTAGGACGTCAAAGCTCGGCCTGTGTTAAGCTTTGTGTAGAGATTTATGATTCCTAGCTCCAACATCGTCTGCTGGACTCTTCTAGATGTCATGTTCTTTATCAAATATCGATGTATATTATGTATCAAGTGGTGATGACACTGGGCGATACTTACTGCCGCCTTTGAACGCGCTCCAAAGCGGGAGATCAATCATCATTTGTATGCCATATGTTTTGCACATTGTGTATATATTTTAATGGATGTAATACATATTTTTATACATGTTTGGCGCATCCATGAGCTCTATTTTGTGAATAGTTTTGAAGATACGATTATATATATATATATGCCATCACGTGTCAATGAAAATTGATGTATTGTGAAAATACTGTTGTAGAGGATGTTTTAGAGTCTCTTAAATATAGCAGAGGAATGACATGCGAAACTTGTCTGTTTATTTTTATCATAAGACATGCTGAAACATGCTGATATTATACATATTTTCAAATGGTAATTGAACAGAAAGTTATATATATATATATACGAAAACAATCCATTGTTTTCATAGTGACATTTGATACGGTATTCTTTTTATAAACAGTTCTCCGGGCTCATTTACATGACTATTACATGAATGCAAACTAGTATTCATAGAATCACAAATGTCACTCAAACGTAGTCATATCAGTTTGGTTGTTGGTTTATTATACTGTTAAACAATATGTTGCATTGATAAACATCTTTTGTTTCAGTGGCTTGGATTGTTATCCAAATGTCCACATTAGTCATGACTACGTAATTATGTTTTTACTAGATACAGTGGTATGGCAAAGTTTGGGCAACCCTGTAAATTTTCATGATTTTCCTTTATAAATCATTGGTTGTCTGGATAGGACATTTCAGTTAAATATATCAAACACAGTGATATTTGAGAAGTGAAATAAAGTTGATATGATTTATGGAAAGTGTGCAAGAATTATTTAAACAAAATTAGCCATGTGCATAAATTTAGGCACCCTTTTAATTTTATTTCGGTGACCCTTGACCTCCATAGACAGGTGAATCCAATCATGAGAAGGTATTTAAAGGAGGCCAATTGTAAGTGTTTCTCCTCTTTGCATCTTCTCTAAAGCGTGGCAACATGGGACCCTCAAAACAACTCTCAGGTGACCTGAAAACAATGATTGTTGAACATCATGGTTTAGGGGAAGATTTAAGCTCTCAGTTTCAACTGTGAGGAACATTGTGAGGAATTGGAAGACCAGAGGAACAGTTCTAGTTAAGGCCCGAAGTGGCAGACCAAGAAAAATCTCAGATAAGCAGAGATGTTGGGAACAGTTAGTGAGCACACAGACCAGCTCCAAACACCTACAACATCGTCTTGCTGCAGATGTCACTGTGTCACTGTGCATCGTTCAACTATTCAGCGCACTTTACACAAGGAGACGCTGTAAGGACGAAATGCGGAAAAAGCCTTTTCTCTGCACACGCCACAGACGGTGTCACTTGAGGTATGCTAAAGCACATTTGGACAAGCCAGCTTCATTTTGGAATAAAATGCTGTGGACTGATGAAACCAAAATAGAGTTATTTGGGCAAAACAAGGGGCGTTATGCATGGCGGAAAAACAACACAGCGTTCCAAGAAAAACACTTGCTACCTACAGTCAAATTTGGTGGCGGTTCCATCATGCTGTGGGGCTGTGTGGCCTGTGCAGGGACTGGGAATCTTGTTAAAGTTGAGGGTTGCACGGATTCCGCTCAATATCAGCAGATTCTGGAGAACAATGTCCAGGAATCGGTGACAAAAGTTAACGTTGCGTTGGGGCTGGATATTTCAACGAGACAACTGGGGCTTTCATGCAGAGGAACGAGTACAACGTTCTGGAATGGCCATCTCAGTCCCCAGACCTGAATATTATTGAAAATTTGTCCATGCTCATCCAACCTGACTTAAATGGTCCAAAATGCCTTCTGCCAGAGTCCAGACGCTAATTGGAAGCTATAGAAAGCGTTTAGAGTCAGTTATTTCTGCAAAAGGAGGATGCACAAAATATTGAGTTATTTTTTCTTTTGTCATATATAAATTTATGCACACGGCTAATTTGGTTTAAATAATTCTTGCACACTTTCCATAAATCATATAAACTTTATTTCACTTCTCAAATATCACTGTTTGTCTCCTATATGATATATTTAACTGAAATTCTTATCCAGACAACCAATGATTTATAAAGGAAAATCATGAAAATTTACATGGATATATATATATATATATATATACTTTATATATATATAAAATAGTACTTACAGTTTTATATATCTAATATAATTAGCCTACTGTAAGTACTATTCCTCCATTTTGGAGAAACTTACATGTACTGCACTACATCTAAAAAAATAGTGAAATGAAGAAATAGAGATCCACTTCAAGATGTTCAGGGATGTTCAGTTGATGAATGGATTCTTTTCAGTGAACCTTTTAAATCACTTCACACTAAATGAATCATTTGTGAATTCAGCTGATCCAAAAGTTCACAGTCTAGTCAGAGCTAATCTAAACCACTGATTTGGTCATGTCTGACTCGAGATGAGCCACTGGTACATGGTTTGTTCAGGTCTACAACCACTAGTCACGACTATGATTCTATCACCCTAAAAACCTATTGGAAGTGGCAGATACACTGGTGGACTAGTGACCACTTGCACAATGTTAATAATAATTAGATCCTCTTAGTCTTAGTCAATTATTAATTGCTTAACTTGACTATAATTGACTATTTGTACATATAGTCTCACCACATCTCAAAGCCTACAGACTGACTTCCCCAACACAGAGACAAAACTTCAGGCCTAAACCTTGTGCTCAGCTTTGAGCTCTACTGGAGGTTTTCACAGTCATCTTACTGCAGATCAATAACTGTATGACTTTGCTTCAAATTCTATTAACGGAACATATGTCTTTGTGGCAGGATGGACACCTGTGGGTGACGTCTTTGAAGCGGTTCATACAGAACGGGACCAGGCAACATCCGGCCAGGCATCTGCCCCAGAAACAACAGAAGGACAAAGTAAATGTAAAGTGACCAATAATGCAACAGCTCTGGTTCTTGAATCGGATTAGCCGAGTGGAGCTTTTTGTTCAAAACACTGATGCGTTCAGCAATCATTTATTTTCATTTATTCGCTCTCATGACTCCAAAACTGTTTAGATACCCACATTCTTCAAAACATTTGTGTTTTACAGAAGAAACTCATGCAGGTTTGAAATGACACAACGGTGTGTAAATGACTACAAAAGGTTTGCTTTTGAGAAAACTGTCCCTTTTATATGAAAGAGTCAATGAATCATTCGCTCTAATGGTTTAAAATCATTCCGATATTCTGGAATGTGTCTGAGAGATGCACTGTGCGATTGGGTTTCATCAAACTGTGTGTTTTTATCAATACTCTGGTTGTTTTCTTTGCATCAGTTGATATAAGGGTGCGTAATTAATGAAAGAATCCCTAAAAGTAAAGATTCTTTCATTAATTACTAACCCTTATGTCATTCCAAACCTGTAAGACCTTCGTTAAACTTCAGAGCACAAATTAAGATATTTTGGATGAAATCTGAGAGCTTTCTGACCCTCCATAGACAGCTAGGAAATGATCACGATCAGCACACAGAAACAAAATGGTGCCATCAGGGGTTAAACCGTAATATTACGAATCTACAAGAATACTTTTTGGGCTCAAAGAAAGCAATAATAACATAATTTATTCAACAATTCAGTTTTGAATATGAGCACCGTGAACAACAGCGCTTTTTCTTGCGTGCTTATTGATTATTCACTATAGACTACTTACCCTACCACAGATAAGAGACAGCAAAAGAGGAAGGCATTGCTGCCCAGTTTATAGTAGATCTCAGTGATGACAGTCTTCTGGCAAGAAGGGCATTTTACTTTGGCAGGGGACATGGTAACATCATCCAGGCTCACTGGGGCCTCTGGGAAGGTGAAATGCATTGATTTTGTTTATTCATTCATCGTGTATCAGTGCTATGGCAATCTAACTCGGGACATTTGTCCGTGGTTTTTGCCGTACAACTTGTCAAGTTGTGAAGATGTGCCATGTTAGTAGCAAACTGTTATTTTACCTGTGTTGTCCTCTTGCTGAACAATGGTAGGACAAATTGTCTCTGTAAAAGAAATATTAAAAAGGTCATTGGATCGGAGCATTTCCGTTTGACACGAAGGGTATTTCATATAAGATAAATAATGCTACGTTTGCAGCGTATCTATAATATTTTACCTGAGTTTTCCAGTTGAGCAATGGATTCTTTAAGAGAAATGTGGAGAATATAGAGGTTTTTTTTGGATTGCATTTTTTGACACAAGAACTGAACATTACATTTGCAACTTAATTATTTCACCTGTGTTTTCCTCTTGCAGAGCAATGATTGGAGAAATCGTTTCTGGAGAAACGGGGAGAATGTAAAGCCCTTGGATCGGAGCTTGGATTGGATCTGTCAAGGGAAGTGTGTCATACCGTATAACACAGCATAATTACTGTCACGCTTGCACAGTTATGATTGAGAATGTTGCATTAAAAAAGCCACAGTATCACAAAATGTTGTAGGAGACGACACTTTTTGGCTTTCTCAGTTTTTGTAAATCCGTATGGAGTTCAGAGTATAATATTGTAGTATAATATAAATATAGTATATATTTTTATCATTCTTCGTCTAGTACGAATATGTGGTTTTCTTTTATAATTACAGTGTGTACTTTTTTTCCTGATTGCAATGCACAGCTATACAGCATAGTTTAAAACAATGGGGGCGGATAGATGAAGAAACAGATTTAAAAAAGACATTTCAGAAAATCATAAACGTAAAATCGTAAATTACATTGCCAATGTCAGAACAGAACATCCTCCTCATTATGAACGATGCATTTATTTAATAAAACTCCAAAAACTGTGGTGCAAGACCGAGCCATCTACGAATAGTCATCTGTTTCAAGATGACGCGGTACAATATCTGACTGCAGCTGCATCGCAAAACTTAACTAAATTATTTATTACGCTTTGTCTGGAAATGTTTTATTTTGATTGGGTTGTCAGAACAAAACAAACAAAACAATGCTGTAGCAATAGCAATGTAACTCGATATCAGAATTATTGCAGATTTGTCTTATTTTCAATTTTAACTTAAGCCATCCAAAGATATTTTTTCTATATGTCGTAGATATGGCTGTAAATACTATAAATGTTGTTATTCTAGCATGTGTGTTAAAAAATAACCCTCTGTTAGTTTGTATCCCACGGACCCCTACTACAGAAATAAGCGGCAATTAATTTCAGATTTTATGTAGTAAAATCAGGACAGCTTTTTTTTTATTACAGCTTTTTAATTATAATTACTATTTTTAATTTTATTTTTAATTCATTTTAATAACTTTATTAAAATAAAATGTTTTATTTATAAATAATAGGTAATGTCCAGTAAATCGAATTGATCTTAAAGAAAAACATTTAAATCTAAATGAAATTGGAAAAATGCATGATTTTTTTCCCCCTTAGAAATGTAATTAACTATAAATACTTGTTAATGTAGAATTTTTTTAATTGTGTTCATGTATTCACTATTTTAAAAAGAAATACTCAGCTGAGTAGTAGTAGTGCTCATTTACATATATAAATGAAAAAAAAATTATATATATTACATTTTGCCCACGCTTGTTTCTGCCTTTCTGTCTTATTTTGTAAATGCATATGTGCGTGTGGTGTTTTTTTTTTTTTTTTTAGATTTATGGAATTTATAACGTAGACACATGCCTTTGTCTATGGTCTGTGTTGTCGAACATTGTTTCTTTTTCTGAATGAGATCCTTCTCTTTTTGCTCCAGTAACTTCAGCTCCTCCTCTATTCTGTCCAGTTCTGTAGGGCCCTCTTCATTTGCAAGGTATCCTAAAAAGAAAAGGAAAATGTAAAGCAACCAAATTATTGTTTGTACTAACTAGTCAAATGTAAGCATGCAGATGATCAAGAGTGGAGTGGAGTGGAGTCATAGCAATTTGAATGCTCATTTCCTGGTAAAGTAAGAAGCTTCTTTAGTATTAACAAAGAGAGTAATTACATTACATTGTTTTGCATGTTTTATTGCGCAGTGAAATAACCAAATGTTCTTGCTCCTACTCTGAAGTCCGTAGGACTGCGTAAGAACTCGCAGTTGCCAGGGTGTAAAAGTGTTTATTTATTTTGTTTTCCAATTAGACCAATCTGCATGTTTGTGACTCATTACCCCAAAAAAGCAACCAATCGGTGATCTTATTTTGCTACCTCCTGTTAAAAGAGTAGTTAGTATGAAAAATGCTACCTGTCAAATTGTTTTATTAATTTCTGCACCTACAGTAATGCATTAATTATGTGTTCACAGTTGTAGGGATACAGCTGGAAAAATTTTAATTAGGAGGTAATGGTTCAATTAAGGTGTTAGCAATATCAATGCAGTTATATTGGTGTGTGCGTATTATTCCATTACCTTCTATTCTGTTGTTTTTCTTTTGGATCTCCTTTAAGAACTGAAGACGGTTTTGCAGCTGTTGTCGTCTAAAGAGGATGTTCCACAGTTCTGTGGTATCTTCATCCTGGTTAGGGCCCTGTGGCAGCACTGGGGTCATAGTACTGCTGCCCTATGGGATGAATTACATTTATTTTACAACCTAGATATAGCCTATTTACCATGTAAATGAAGGCGAGATCACATTCGCGAAATTTCGCACTAGAACACTAGAACATGAACGAAATGCGCATGGAGAACTATTAAAAATGAAGCAAGTTCACAGAGCAATGTGGTTAGTAGTTAGTCACTTAAAAGCGCAAGGCCTGTGCGGCCTTCTGTGGGTTTTTGCCGCAGATTCTCGAAAGCGATCTGGATTTCCGCGTTGCTTAGCTATCAGATGTGATCTGATCTTAATTTAAGCCACGCTAGTATCTGATTTAACTAAATAAAAAGTTGCTTGTCGTTAATTAATCGCAGGGTGTAGGGTGGAGAAAGTAAAGGAAGCATCGCTAATGTTTTTCTGTGGCTGCTGTAAAAGTGCAGACCAATTTAGATTTTTTTTTTTAATCTTAACAGTATTGTTCGCAGGACAGCCCTTTGAGTTATGCCACAGCATTTTAATCCAACTCATGGTCAGGCCTAAGGACTGACACCCAACGACCTCGAGTCAGTTATTAACTATCCATACAACGTTTGTATTCATGTGTCTTTTGATGATTGGAAAGTGTCCCGGCAGCAAGGCAGTTTTATTATCCTTCTACCATTCAGGATGAGACGTTTACGGCGTTTTTCAACTTGTATGCACAACTTTCTCCCAGAAGCATCGTAAAAATCCAGCTGGACCTTTTGTAGTAGTTTCTCGTCCAGTGCTTTCTGATAGTAGGGTGCATGCGGAAAGACCTCAGCAGTTTGTAGGGTTTTCTAAAGGTCTTTGCCGTGGTCCTCTCACCTCTTTCAGGATTGTCTGTTGTGTTCCTAGAGATTTAATAGGCGGGTCACACTTCCAATCACTTACTTTCTACACCCTGCACTGAGAAGGATCACAATGATGTGTGTTGTTATTTTAGACAGATCGTGCTCGTCTATAATAGCGAGTTAAATATCGATCAGACCACATTTTATAAGCAATCAAAAATGCAAACATGCGCAGGTTCACGCATGTAGACACGCTTTACTCAACTTTTTAATCTTAAAAAATAGTTTTGTGCTTAAGTGGAATTTGTTTTTAGATAAATGGAAAATTGTGCCTGTGTATGTAATTCTTTACATAACTATATAACTGTAACAGAACTATTTCATAATTAGGACCGGAGAGTGAATAAAAGCAGCTGCCATGTGCTGAACATGCATTTTTTTCCCCACATTAGATTAACTAAATAATACAAATGCATGATCTTGAAGATAACGTGCCGGAGTTTCACCAAGTCTTAAGCAATACAAATGAAAAAAGTGCTTATTAATATTTGGTCACTTCTTTGCATTGTTGTTGTACATTTGTTGTTGTTTTTTCGTTTCAGGCACCATTTATGATGCACATAAAGCCAGTTTAGATTATAAAAAAAAAAAACACTGCCCTTTAAAAAACTTAAAATGTAATTTTTAAATGATGTGTGCATCACATTACCTGTAGGCACTAGGATGATGTTTATTCGGCGAGTCAGAGTCCAGCTCCAGTACTGGAAGAATTAAGGAGAATTGAGAAGTTCACTCAATTCTTTTTAAATTCTTTTCGCAGTCCTTGATGAGCAGTTCTCCTTATGCTGGAGTACTTCAGTCTTTGAGTATTTCTCCATAATCTCTAATTATGCCTTCTTCCTCATTAGGTGGGAATGTCAATCAAAACATTAGATGACAAAAAGAGAACACGACAATAAAAACAACGATCATAAAAATGTAGAAAGCTTCGCAGTAAATACCACCCTATCCTTCAGAAAAAATTCACCGTCACCATCTTTCAACCGTTTCTGTTTGTGGGAACCAAACAAGCAAAAATAAGATTTACATCTTGGTTTGAATGCATTTTCATAATCAAATTTGCAGTAAGGGGTGACGTTCTGACTGTATGCTGGTTTGTGTGTGTGTGTGTGTGTGTGTGTAGGAAATGTTTAGTGCTTGTTTCAGTATGGCATAAGCAGATGATCAGAAATAAACACCAGTACCTTAATATATTTTATATATGTCTGAGTTGGGTTTAAAAGCTTTTGCAATTGATAGGGAACAGGAACAAAAAATCACCAGCACCATAGCATAGGATATAGGTTATTACATTTCTCTTTTTTTATTGTTTTATTTTTATTATTTAATTCATCTTTATTAGAACACACTCCTTTAGATTTAAAAGTAGGTTGGCTAAAACACGCTGATTTTTTTTTTTTTTTTTTTGCTGTCGGTCACCTCTAGAGGTCAGACTTCCACAGTGATGAAGTGGACACTGTGCTGTGAGAAGCTGTTCTGGACCATAGATGTCCCTGATTTAACCAATTTGAATGTGCAAATTTGACCTTGAAGAATTAGATTCAAAATAAATCATGTTATTGGTGAAGTTTAGAGAATTGTGTAAAAAAGTGAAAAACTGTGTTATTTCTATTATCACGAATGTACAATTATAGTTTTTGTTAATATTTTGAATTAGGTATTTATTTTTATCTTTTCATTTTATTTTAGTCAAAGCTTTCAGAATTTTGTTCTGAGTAATTTTTTATTTGCCTACATAAGTTGTAGTAATATTATAGTAATAATTTTAGGTTTATTTAGTTTGTTATTTCAGTACTTTAAAATGAAAGTAATAAAACTAAACAATAAATGAAATTCATATACAATTAAGGGCTACTTTAGTGGCTGTTAATTGTGTTGCCAGATTTACTAGAATACCCAAGTTTTAAAAAATGTCTAAAAACAGTATTTTATTATCATTGATGTAGTATTATATATTTTTTTTTATTTTACATTTTTTTATATATATATATATATATATATATATATATATATATATATATATATATATTTTTTTTTTTTTTTTTTTTTTTTGAGGCACATGTGTCCAAGCATGTGTCCACTGGTGCTCATTGAGCATGTCTGTGAAACATTGAGAGGCACTTCCTGTTTGAGAGGAAGCAGCTGGAGTCGAGCCGTGAGTAATTAAAGGGGAATGAAAGGCCTGATACATGAGAGTCAGACAGCACTGCTGCAAACCATATAAGCCTTCTTCCTCCATTTTTGTCATCCAAACCTCCTCCCCACCTCCGCTCTTCCTCTCCCTTTTGGTCTTTTTCCCTTTGATCCATCGTTTAATTCCAACTCTCCCTCTCTCTCTCTCTCTCTCTCTCTCTCTGTTCTATCTATAGAATTGCACAATATGTCACAGACAGAATGGGACGTCCAGTCTCTGCTGCAGGCACATGTGCCAAACGTGAGCTAGGACGATGACATCACTGGGGAGGGGCGGTGCTCGAACTGGCAATGGGACGACGTGGGGTGGGCGGGGCTAAGGCAGCTAAAACAGTGAGCAAATAAGCACATGTGATGCAAATATTGTCACACCGTTCAAAGTTGCTGCAGGCTTAATCAGCCAGCCTTTTGTGTCGAAGAAGTCACTGCATTACGGATTTATACAAAAAATATGCACACGGGGAGGAAGAGAGCGGACAAATCAGATCAGCTGAGAGACGTAAAGATATCTGCTTGGGTTTGCAGTCATTACCCTTGTCTGACCAAACACAAACTCATACCAGCGGGACTGTGTGTTTAGCAAGCAGACACTCTCAAGATACACAATGTTATATCGAACAGAAGAGTATGGCGCTAACAAAGCCAAGGTCATAAGTTTGACTTCTAGTAAACGCATTGATTAAAAAAAACTGTGTATTGAATGCGATGCAAAGCGCTTTGTGTAAAAGCATCTACCAAAAATGTGACCCTGGAGCACAAAACCAGTCTAAAAGTAGCCCAGGTATATTTGTAGCAATAGCCAACAAAGCATTGTATGGGTCAAAATTGAACATTTTTCTTTTATGCCAAAAGATAAGTAAAGAGCATGTTCCATGAAGATATTTGGTAAAAATTCTGCAATAAGTACATCAAAACTTAAACTCTAAAGATTGCACCCTCAGATTCCACCTTTTTAAACTGTTGTATCCTACCCTAACAAACCATACATCAATGGAAAGCTTATTTATAAATCTGCATTTTAAAATTTTTTACCCTTTTTTACTTTTGTGGTCCAGGTCACAAATGCAAATGCTATACAATATATACATATTATTTATTACTTTCAATTATTACTGTGGGTATTTCTGTTCTTTTTAAATTTTCTGGTTTTGGCTTCATTGTTTATTCGCGGGAGAGTAGTGAACAGTACAGTTTTTGAAAAGTGAAATTTACTGTAATTATCGTTCCTTGACATCAATTTGCTTGTCTATGAAACATAAATGTTTAGGCTCCGGGTACTTTTTCAACATAGTTATCTAAGTTTTTTTTATGAAACTGATTTACTGAAAATGATTTGAAAGCTTCAGTATGTTAAAAACTACTAATCAGTAGTGTTTTGGTATGCAAGAGTTTTCTAATCAAAGTCTATTTGACTATTCCAGCCTATAAAGTCTATTCCAGCTTGTTGCAAATTTTCAAGACAAAATGTCGTTCTCCATTTTTAAAAAAAATGCTGTTTCATTTTCAACTTTGATAATAGATAGATGGATACATAGATACTACAGACACGTAGATGTCAGTTAATGATTTCCAGCATGTTGCCACATATCTTAAAAATATTAAACATTTTTGTAAAGGCATCTTAACACATTATGTGTATTGCAAATATAAAAAGCGTATTTGAATGAATAAATGAATGAATGATTACTGCTAAAATAACACTAAATCATTTTTTTGTGGCTTGATTTTGCCAAAATACTTATGCAAGCAATTAATCACTAATATTGCGTTGCAGCTTTTAAATAGACTTGATACTCTCCCGTC
This sequence comes from Puntigrus tetrazona, assembly GCF_018831695.1. Classification (NCBI taxonomy): domain Eukaryota; kingdom Metazoa; phylum Chordata; class Actinopteri; order Cypriniformes; family Cyprinidae; genus Puntigrus; species Puntigrus tetrazona. Next base: position 8,290,694 of record NC_056710.1, on the reverse strand, counting down.
TGCTGACGAAAGTTTCTTTTTGTGCCACCGACCAATCAAGATCATGATGTCATATTCCTGCGTTTTCAGGGAGATTAGTCACACAAAATTACAGCTTTCGGAAAAGCGGACTGCCGTGAGCGAAGAAGCCAACAGGAAGGTCATGGGAAGAGGACACGCTTGCGGCTTCCAGGTGGGCCCCTGAGCTGAAGGGGGTGCAGTAGGTGTTAATGCAGCAATCAGATCTCTCACTCTCCGTATCCTGCTGACTCATGCCCACTCGTTGGTTCCAGCCCAAACTGTAGCAGACGTCTCCCGACAGGCTCCCGGAGTGGCAGCGTGAGTCATCTGATATCAAACCTTTTCTGATTCATTAAGCCCCTGCGGCCCCTCCCCTACCTCATCCCAAAGCTTGCCGCAAACTCCTTTTCAAAATGCAGCACGATGTTCGCACTTAGCAGGAAGACATCTGCGCTGTCCTTCTCTCCTGCTACGCCCGAACACCGTGCCAGCGAAAAAGTGGGAACAGAACGGAGAGCGGGCAACCGTTTCGGAGGCCAACGTGGTTGTAGGACGTTATATTCGACTACAGATCAAATTCAGGTTTGGAGACGCGGTATGAGAGCCCAGGCCGAGGTTCACCTGGCACTCCACAGCACAGCGCATGCTAACACCGGTTTACTTGGCAACGTTTTCGTTTTCCTAGTCACGCCCTGAAAAACATACAAACATAGAGAACAGTATCGCTGTGACGAAGAGGACGGAAGCAGACCGAGACTGGGCTCGATTCAAGCCCTCTCTCTCTCTCCCCATGTGCTTGATTTGGAGGAGAAACAAGGACATCCAACCTGAGAACCTGCTGACCTCTGGAGGGGCTGAGCATTAACCACACAATAAATAACCTTACAGCTACTTGTTGGAATATTCCGTATAATCCAAATAACCATAATCACGTTCTTAAACTGGTTTTTTTCCTATTTTTCAAACTTTATTTTTAAAAATTTTTAATGTACTGGTGTATATGTATATTATGTAGACAAAAACTTTTATTCTGGATGCTATTATTCATGGGAAAATTTTTATATATATATATATATATATATATATATATATATATATATATATATATATATATATATATATATATATATATATATATATATATATATATATATATATATATATATATATATTTATATATATATATATATATATATATATATATATATATATATATATATATATATATATTTATATATATATATATATATATATATATATTTATATTTATATATATATATATATATATATATATATATATATATATATATATATATTTATATATATATATATATATATATATATATATATATATATATATATATATATATATATATATATATATATATATATATATATATATATATATATATATATATATTTTTTTTTTTTTTTTTTTTTTAAGAAAATCCGTTAAAAAGAAGATTTGCATTTAAGACTGCATTTATTTGATTAAAAATATTTTTTCCCTGCAGTGGCAAATCAATTTTCAAGAGCATTACGCAGCTGTGCTGATTTAGTAAGTTCAGCATTGATCACAAGTATTTTGTAACACATAAATACACATAAACACATAAATGTCTTTACGGTAATGTTTGATATTTGCTAACCCAAAACATTTAAAGTGTAGGTAGTATATACACTACTATTTCACTGATCCTAATGGATTCTAAGTATTGATGAATAATATGATGAATGTTGTACATTATAAAGGGGAAATTGAAAGTCATTATTTTCCCTTTTAATCTTCACTTTAGTCCTCACTTTAATTTCTATTAGCATAGAAAGTTATAATTGTACAATAATAATAGTAATAATACTATTCTATTAAAATTTCAAAGTACAGTTACAAAAGATCAACAACAGGTCAAGAACCGATCACGCCGTAGGACATACAATATTTATTTAGGAACACAAACAATGATAAGTTAATTATCAGGTAGTCCACAAATATTGTGGGAATGGTATCAATACAGTCAAACAGGGGAAAACATACATGGAAAACCATTTGGGAACAAGTGACCCCAAAAGAAAAGCTTGATCAGAAATTGTAGCGAATGGAAAGTAACACAAAGTAAACCTTAAAATTACTGACAGCATTGCTTTTTAAAAGTTGAATTCATCAAACGAAAAAAAAAAAAATAATCCCCACCAGCTTTATCACTTTTATTTCAATAGAAAGATCAGACTGGGCCAGAAATACAACTTGAATTAGAATTTTTAATCCTCTCTCTAAAACTAGAAGTGAGAAAGAATTCCCGAAAAGCATTCATGTAGAATTCCCCCAAAAAGCAAGAAACTACAAAATATGATATACATATGAATAGGTCATGCAAAGTGGCAAGTCTGCTTACAAACATGTTGTATAGTAGTCTGGTTTAATGTAGCTTTAGCGGCATGGGTTTACTCTCCTCAGCTAAGAAACAACAGTCTGATAAACCAGCTGACCAGAAAAACTAGGAGCCACGATTAGAAAATATCCAGATCTTTCAGAATCATCTTTACAATCTTTGAGGACATCGGTAAGTTACTCGCGTAATGGACAAAGCAAAGCATCATGGAAAATCCGGTTCGAGTTTGAAAAAATGTGTTCAACTAGTGAGATTCCCTGATTGGTTGAGTAGAGTCAGGTGACCAGTGAGGTACGAAAAAAGTCCCATTATCCAACGGGGAGAGAAAATGTAAGTCCGATACACAACGTTTGAGTGTGTAAGTCTCACACACTGTACACATGAATGCTTGCATTGAATACTAGTTAGTTAAAAACCGCAAAAACAGATCGCTAATCCACATGCAACGTCAACTCTCGTCTTGCATAAAGAACACCAGATGAAAGAATAAAAAGTAAAATGTGAGAAAAATTGCTGCCTTAGATGCTAAACGTCCATCCAGAAAATACCAGAAATAATCCACGGCCGCAATGATCATAGTCCCATATACGTTAAACTACTCTTTTATTATAGAAAAAACTTGGTAAATTTCACTTGCTCGCTCTCTTAGTAATACAATGTGCGCTTGTTTCTTTACTTCTCTTATTACCTTCGTGTTGGCTTTCGCTCCTCTTCTGTAAATGTCCATGTTGCTTGGTTATTCTTGGTGTAGCTCTCTCGCCCTCCATGTCTGGTGAGTGAAAAACGACCCTCCCCTGACCCCTCGCTCCGCGTAGTCCAGGCCCTCATCTCTCGGCCTCCATGGCGACGCTGGCCTTCTGTTCGGTTGCCGCTTGCTGGTTGACGGCTGAGGGCCAGCCTGGGGGCGGGTGGGCTTGTTGGGGGGAAGGCCCCTGAGTCCATAAGCCCTGCTGGCTGGGCACGGGTGGGGTCATGCCCCAGCTGACCGGAGGAGGAGGGGGCGAGGTGGCCATGCTGGGACTGCTGCTGCTGTTGAAGCTTTCCGAGGCTTTGAGTCGCGAGAACATGGTGAGGGCGTCTGGGAAGTTTGGTGGCGTCGCGGGCGTGTTGGCGGGGGTACACATCTAGAAAACGAACAGATGGGCAATCACAACCGTGTTCTTGGATAATCATTTATCAAATTATTGATCATTTTCTATCACCATCACTATCCGGGTCAGCAAGAAAAAAGTATCTTTTGTTCACCATGGCTGGATTTATTCTGTATTGTATGTTATTTCTGTGATGGCAAAGCTGAATGATCAACAAGTCATTACTCCAGTGTCACTTCAGAAATCATTCTAATGCATTAATTTAACAGTTGATTTAATAATATATCAAATGTTAGACAACAGTTGTGCTGCTTAATATTTTTGTGGAATTATACATTTTTTCTGGATTTTTTTAATTAACAGATGTAGAGCAAGAATATTTCATACAGAGATTTTTGTAACATAACAAATGTTTTTGCTGTCACTTTTATCTGAATAAAAGTATTATTTCTTTCAAATTTTCCCTAGTAAAAATATTTTAAATACATTTATTTTATTCTAAATACAGTAGTGATATAGTATCATTAGTATTAACTGATATATCCCTTGAGACTAAAATAAAAATTTTAATTAAACCTTTTGAGTTACTAGTTGTGCGCAATGCACATTTCTTAATATTAAGCCATTAATTAATATACATTTTTAATATTCAAAAATCATACAATCCTCATCAATGGTGACATTGAAATATCAGTCTTTAAATGCAACATGAAGTTAATTCACACAAATGTACTTTAGTTGAACTAACACAAAATTAAACTTATTTGTTCATATACTGGGTTAGCACACTAAAAGCAAAACTACAGAATATTTTTATGAAGTACATAAATATGTATTTGAAATGTATTTCAAACGTATTAGAAAATAAATATATGCACTAGGGCTTACTGACCCCAAACATTTCAACAGTAGTGTAGCAGTCTGTCTTCTCACACTTTAATTAAAATAAATGTTCATCAAATATCATGATTTTCAGCTGATGTCACGAATCCCTCATTCATAAATTCATACCATAGCATTTCCATAATCCACGTAAAATCCGTTAAATGAAACCAGGTTCTGTCTTTGTCGGCTTTCAATACATCTTTAACATTCCTAACGAATAAAACGCATTTTAAACCATACGATAAGCAGCTAAAACATTTTAGTGGCAAAATTAAATTCTGCGAAGCTGTCCCAGCAGATCATGCCGACATTCCCTCCCTTCCTTCGCATTCTTTCTGCCCGTGTTGATTGGTGCTCTTCTAACAGTTCGACTTCCTGTTTCTCATCTCTGCCCTGGCATCACCCGCTCTGCCTTCCTCTGTGCGCCGATCAGCTTCTCCATTACTTCTGTGACCTCCCCATTGTCCTCAATGAACTCGTTGTCCTCTGTCCGCAGTATTTACAGAGGTACACAATAGGCCTCACGAGAGCACCCCCGCCACCCTGCGATGTTTTCGGCTGCAGGACAACTTCACCAAAAATAAACAACATTTCAAAGGTCGCCACAAATCTGCACAAGGCAGCGATCTGTGGGTTGAATTAGGAATAATAAGTGTGGAGAAATCTAAGAGATTTTGTCAATGAAAGCTAAATGAAGGGACAGCGTTACACTGGTGTGCCCTTGCACAGGTATGAGAAATATGTCCATATTGTCTTACTGCAGCAATCGCATCGGCATCCGTGTCCCATCCTGTCAGCAACCTTAAATACTGCCGCCTGCAGTTTTTATTGACCCACCCGTAAGGATATCTCTCCAAAAAACCACCACAATCACCCCATTGTGGCCGGTCAAAAGTCTCAAATGGACCTCCGTGTCCCTAGATGCCTTCAATTCACAAGAGTGTTTACAACAGGAAGTCTGAAGGATTAAAAAAAAAACAGCTATGAAGCTGTTACACGGGCTTCAAATGGCAATATAGAGGGGAGAAAGAAATCCCTCGGTTTAGGAGAGGCGCACAAAATGGCATCCAGCAGTACATCAGCCGGCTGGACAGCTGCCGCAGATGTGGAGAAGACCGTCAGCGGCTTAACAAGGCCGTCAAACCGAGAGCAGATGCATCTGCAGATCCTCCATAATTCAGAAACATTGACAAAGCGTGCTTCAAGGAGGTGCGGTGTACATAACAAACATGCTCCGGCCGACAGCTGGGTTGCTATGGAAATATTTTGGTTGTGAGGACAGATCTGTTGATGAGAAATGAGGTCAGAGTTGGCGTAGAAAAACAGAACCTGCGGTGCACAGCCCAGTCCACTTTGTTGTACTTCATTTTTGTTTGCTATATTTGATTTACTTGGACACTCGGCGAATGATAAAACTGGATTTCCATCCATCCACACCCCTGGTCTTCCATTGGCTGGTCAAAAAGCTCAGCTCCAAACACACTGCTGGTCTGGATCCTCAAACAAAGAATGTTTGGATAGCAATGCACAATGTAAAGGCTGCGAAGTAGCGCACAATGTACTCTGTTAATATGAAGGAATTTTCCATATTAATTTCACGCAGATGTTTCACCAATATTTTGAGTTAAGCTTTGAGTCATGTTGATTCTTTTTCTTTTAGTGTACAAAATCAGTTTATAACCAAATTGCTTACTTGTCTCGTTAAATTAAAATCAAAGCATGAAAAAACAACTTGTATCACCACATGCTTTTGAGTAGCTTCTTTGTTTAAAAAAAAAAAAAAGAAAGACCAATAGTGTGATGCTTTTTCAGCTGCCTTAGTTCCGGAAGTATTTTTCCCCAAAAGTCTAGAACCCAAGGCCATGAACCAAACAAACCAGCCTGCTACGGTATAAACCACAAATTACAAACTTTGACTTAGGCAACAAAGTTTTGAAAAAAGGTACAAAAACGATAGAAAGAACTTGAACTCCATTAAGCATGTCAAACAGCATAGTTGATGAAATGAAAAACTGTTTAAAAATTGGTCTTCTAAATGGACATCCTTGTTCGCCCATTTCCAACTAGGACAATAGCAACAACTTGTAAGTGAAACCAGCGTCTTTGGTTCACAACGGATAAAATAAGCCCTGCAGAGGCTTCAAAAAAAAAAAAAAAAATTAGGGAGCATCAACCTTGTTCTCCTTTACTACCGTTCAATGAGCCAGACTGTTCCAACCCACAAACAGGCAGTTTCTCCTCCACTGGAAATAGCTAGAAATATAAAACAAAGCAAAAGAAATATGCTTTCAAATTCCTTTCAACTAAAACAATGATGCAATTCACCGCTTCGTGCTTAGCTTGGAAGTTCTAGTACAACTGCTGTTTTGCATCCTTCACATGCATGTCTACATGACTCAGGGCTGAAATTATGGAAAGTGAACACACTGTGGCAGATGGTGCATGAAATATAATGATAAGGTTTGTAATGAGATAATTGACGGTTCACTGCAGCGTTCCATTGTAACACAAAACTGTGTAACACTGCCTGATACGCTGTACGTGTATCTGTGAGTCTCTGAGAGAAGGAGAGACGCTGAGAGTTGTCGTCTAGCAGACAGACAATGCCTCTAGGAGGTGCTTTGATTTTTCTAAAAGTAATTTGTAATCTCATACTGCAGAAATGCAGAGGCTTTTCTGATCTCGCCACTCTATTATACTGTGTGTGTGTGTGTATGTGTTTGTGAGTTTAAGTGTTTACACATATGTGAGCAAATGATCTCCCAGTTCAAGGCTTGATTATTAACCCGAGTGCAACAGTACAGAGAGATTTCAGAGAAAAACAATAGGCAAGTATATTGTTTACAAAAGGCTGATTTTCACAATGAAACAAGACTTGATTTATACTGCATGTTAAAAAAAAATCAAGGACACGACTCTACTGCTAATATTGGCTGCAGTGTCCTCTGCCAAGTGATTGTGCCGTGATCGTAAACCAGCAAATGTTGTTCAATCCTAACAGTTTAAATGTCATCCAACTGAAAAAAAAAACATCTTGGGGAGATTTTTTTTTTGTGATAGAAGTAGCGACAAATCTTTTCTTCTGTATTGTGACTTACATCGGAGTGTAACAGCTTTTTTAAAAAAGAAAAAAAAACAAAAACGTGGGTGGGAACTGGATCTATGAAGCATTTGATTAGTTTTTGAAATGTTAGCGTTGCACTCAGTAAGAGGTCAGAAAAAAAATTAAACATGCATATATGAATTGTTCATGATGTGATTTATAGCATGCGTTTAGACAGAGTGAAAACTATAAAAACACTGATTACTGAATTAGCATTCACACCATACTATAAGTGTGTGCTCTGCTTGTCGTCTAACTCTTTAAATGCCCCAGCAGCTCTTTAAAGCTGAGAGGATTCTGAATGGCTGTCAGTGACTTTATTGTATATCAGCTGGAAAACTGTTTTGAAAATTAGTTCCAACAATATAATTTCTCTTCGCCATTAACACCATAGCTGTGGTGTGAACATGCAGCTCATAGAATTTACATTTATTTTTATTAAAACTTTAGTTATAGTTACTGTCCTTTGGGTGAATGGGTGTTAAACACTGTAATATGTCATATTACATAACAGAAGCTATAACTGGTTAAATGAAACATTTCTCATTCTTTATTTTCTAGCAGATACCAAAAAGAGAGTGAATCATTTTTTAGGAAATGCCTTTGACTCTGGTTGTGATTTCAGTTAAATGCTCACAAATTACCCTGCTTTCCTAGCATTGCTTCCAAAGAGTAATCAGAGAGGCTGTTTGGATTATCTAGAAGAATATGAAATGTTTTTTGGACAGATGTTATAAACGGTTAACTTTGAGGATTGAATTCCGCAGGGGGCTAAAATCGTCTGCCAGCCGGGGCGATCTGGGCCATGCTAACCAGTTAAATCCATGTGCACTGCACGTTACTTCTTGTACATCTGCGATTTACACTCACTGCATACCGGGAAACATTGCTTGTAAATGCGGTTTATCCCTTCTGGCTCTGACCATGATATAAACTCAAGGCCAAATACTCGAATATAATCATTGTTTCAGAATGAAGCTTTGCATACTACGCCTTTGATTAGACATTCCGGTGTTAACTTTTTAGCCTGTATTTTGTCTTTAGAATGTTTCACACTGATTGTCCCACTTCCCCAATTCAAAGCCTTGACAAGACAGAACATCTGCTCGTTTTTATAGGCTACAGAGACTGTAAGGCCATCAAGATAAGGAGCTTCACTCCATGATCCTTTTAATCAAACTGTCAGTTAACGGCAATAAAGTCCTGTCATTACCCCAACCTTTCCCCACCCCTGTCTGTAAGGTGCAGGGAATTCAGCTGTGTCTGAGAATTAAAATACTGCCAACTCTTTCTTAGGTCACACCCAGTAACAAACCGCAGTTAAAGTTACCAGAATTTGTACCCCTCCTTCTCAGCCCCAATGCCAGGAAAAGAGCCTTTTCTACTCATTGTGTGTTAAATCCTGTTTTAATTACCGTACTTTAACCAGAGGATAACTGGCCATCTTACTAAGGCTATTTTTTTTTTTTTTACTTTGATGGTGACCGCATGGTCAGTGCTTCACTGGAAAGAATACAAGAATTCTTTGGCCAAACAACATTTTGCTGCGTTCTTTGGTAATGAATCTTAAGTTTGATATCTAATCATTTTCCCAACTATAGACATAAAGCCTCATTTTAAAACTAACTAAATTAAATTAGACAAAAAAAAGTACTACTGTAAAAGTACTGTAATATAATAGGCAATAATTAAATGTTGATGGAGCAAGTGTAAAGGGAGCAATTTTAGTGTGAATGAATTAAAAATTCAGAACCTAATGATAAAATGCGTAATTAAGTTACTTAAAGAGTCTTTTTGTGTGATACCCAACTTTCTTTGAGTATTGAACTAAGTGTAAGTTAGCAATTATTTTAAGTCCACAACATCAGGGTCACTCTAGGAGACAAACATCTAACATTAACCTGTCCAGAGCGTGATTGCAACACTTGATGATATGCCCATTCCTAACAATTATTTCCTAATAATATACCTTTAATAGTAAAGTGAATGGCAGCTCATAAAGACGTTAACCTCCAGAGAGGCCTGAACATGTGGAAAACTTTAATTATGACTGTGATGTTGTGCTTTAAAATTGAGGAAGGAAGGAAAGTTCACCCAAAAATAAAAAATATTCATGTTGAGTAAAGTACTTTATGATCAAAGACTGAAGTCGCCATCTCTAGATTCTAAAATCTGTTTGCTTAGGAACCCTCCAAACAAATCTATACACTCTGTGGGGTAAGCATACAAGTATTTCTTTTTTCAGGCACTTATGACTTTACTGTCAATCAGAGCAAGTTTGCTAGGGCAGGGGAAATTGTAGCGCAAACTCGATTAGGACTGTATAACTAATAACATTAGTAAGTGTTGGCAGCCATGCATGCTAACAAAATCACACCTCTGCTTCGTGTGCTCTCACCTGAATTTATTTAAACTGTGGTGCAGTGGGCAAAATATCCCGTGTTCAGCGATAAACAATTACCTGTGGATACTTGGTTTGCTTCAGCAAAACCATTTATGCTTCATATACTCACATCTGCAAACCTCAAAAAGGACATAAGCATGGGGTGAATGTTTAACTGGAAATTAACATATATTAATCCTAAGCATATATGATTAGCTTCGATTTTTACAAATAGATTCAGACAGAATCAGTAATGTGACAATTTTATAAAACAGTTTTACTGAAAATAACTGCCAAATAACAACTGTAAAAAATTTGCTAAAGAAATTTCCATCGCTTCTAATACATTTCTAAAATCAAAAGTTGTGTCTATTAACATTATTTACTGGATCAGAGCTAACATTAACTTACAATGAAGAGTTGTGTTTATTAACTAATACTAACAACGATTATGAAATTATTCTAAGTGTTACCGATATGCCAAGGTTTTTCATAAAAGTGGAAAACAAGATATTCTGGGATATTCGAGAACTTCATCATTTATAGTCTTTTTCATAAAGGAGTTATTAAATACCAGTCCTATTCAAGAAGACGCTTTTTGCTTGACCAGTGATAGCCCACATTCGTGATACTTTAACCTTGCGACCATAATTTCTTTTTATTTATATTGCAACAATGAAATACTGCCAACCTCGGCACACTACAGTAATAACAGGGAACACAACGCCTGTGTGTGTGTGTGTGTGTGTTTATTTCTGGAAGCCCCGTCTCTCCGCAACATGGCCGACACTATGGCTACAGCTTTACATTGTTATTGTTTCAGCCACGACAAAAAAAAGAGCACGTATAGTCACATAACAGACACTTGTAATAGAAAAAAGTTGCATTTAATAAACAGATACGACGGTTTTCGCACTCACCATTTGATGATGGTGACCGTAAGGGATATTCGTCTCTTGAAAGAAGGCACTAAGGGCTGTCTGTAAATAAGAAATCATAGAACAGCATTACCACACATGCTGTATAACATATTTATACGTCGCTAGACTGGAAAACTGTCGGAGTTTCGCTTATTTTATAGAGCGGATAATGGCTGCAGAGTTTAGGCTGATCTAAATGAAAAACCAAAGCACAACATTGTATCAGTGTTGAGCTCTACTGGAGTGTAATCTGTCAGCGGTCATCTTCATTGCATAATAGCATGGGAAGCTAGTACAATGTGTCATGGGGAAGGATTATAGTATTTAATCTGGAGTAAACTCTAATTGGATAGTAGCCTGTCTCCGTTGAGCTTTTCGCAATTGTTTTACTATAGAGGTACATTTTAGTGCTATTTTATTCCGAAATAAAGCACATGCAGACGGCATTAATAGGTTTTATATGACCAAGGAGGAAATTAAACATGTTTAGGTCATGGTTATTAGCCAGTATTAAACAATGGCAACCAGACACGCGACAGAGCAATGCAATGCATCACATAAACAATGTACTAGCGTAGGCATGCATAGTGTGCTCTCCATTGCGCTTACCTCAAACTGCCAATGTGCCGCTTGCAAAAGCTGTTTCGCTTGGTCTGCGGCACATCCAGCTGTCAGGACGAACTGGTTTATCATAACTTGATGTTTGAGTTCATCCATATTCGCTGGTGTTTGTTTCCGAGCCACGAACAATAGTGTTTTACCCGGGACTGGATTTTTGAGATTTAGTCTCTCCGCTTTTCTCTTTCAATCGTCCACCATTACAGCCGGTTGAGCAAACACAAATATTTACTGTAGGAGCGCTGGTGTAACGAGAGCCAGATGATTGACAGTATGAGGCGGCCAATCAGAGCGAGGCGGAGGTCATGGGAATTGTATGCGTCGGGATTCCACGTTTGTTGTGTTTCTGATGACACTGCATTAGTTTGATGTATATGTCGAAGCGCTCCAGATCGACGTTGACGATTTTGCTTGTACATTTGGACAATATCCAACCCTAAACAAAGAAAAGGCATATGTAAAATACGCGACAAGGGTAGGAACGCGTGTTTAAGTTGCTCTTTAAACGCCGAAACTACATATCCCGTCATGCAACGCTTTGTTTGTTAGGTTCTAGAAGGCAGAATTTATGAATGACGGTCGTTCCCGTCCAATTCCCATTCGAGCTATGCCACTACCTTCCCAAATATGGTAAACAAATCTTCCAACACCAATTAAATCACTAGCATCTTAACAGAAGACTCCCTGATGTACTTTAGCGCAGTCCTTTGTAGTGGTAATGTTAAGCATATGACGACAACTTTTATATGACGTTGTTTTTACTTTTAATACCAGCGCGTGACTGCGCTTGGCAAAATTATAAGCTTTGACTAGAAAAAAGCATCACGTCTTAAAATTCAGAACAAACAATATATAAGTATTTAATCGTGTTCGATTACATATGACATTAGTTTGGATGTTATTAAATAGGATTTTAGACAACAGCTGGAATTAGCATTTTCAGCATCGATACTGGAATTTATTAATCTTGTGAATCATAAACAGAACTGTTTATGTCTGTATGTCCATATACTGTATGTCCATGATAGTTAATTAAAAAGCCTTCAGCGTCGAATTAAGGTTGTTTTAAAGCTTTTGTGGCGTGACTATCTTCTGTTTAGGTCAGCTGAGACCCCGGCGTATACGGTAGGAACAACATATCCCAGTATCCTTTGCTCTCAGAACATCCCATCTCGCGAGAGAATGGGTTCCTCAGAAGCGAGTCTTTTCCAATAGTCTTGTTTTTGTTTTTATTTTGTTTGCCGATTAAACGCCGTTTGTCTCGCGTCTACTCGCGAGTTTACTGATTTGATATAGTGATTTTGTTTTTCAGAAGACCTAAACGTAGATACAAAAGTTAATTTCTTTTGTTCGCAGTTCTTTTTTCGTCGCCAGAGATGGGAACGTATCCATAGGGGAGGAAACAAACCGTATCCAGCTAACTGTCCAAACAAATCTTCCTTTATCCACATATATCGGTCTTCAGCGGTCATTTACACTCAAACATGGGTTCGATACTGAGCAGGAGGATTGCTGGAGTTGAAGATATCGATATTCAAGCCAATTCGGCGTACAGATATCCCCCCAAATCAGGTAAAATGTCATTCAAGTAAATTGTTGATAAACGTTAGCCTCATTAAGTAGTCTAACGTAGTGTGCATTCGTACAATTGTTGGTGTCACTCATGGACTGTCAGCATATTATTTATGTTTGTTGCTTTCTATTGTAAAAAAATAAGCATTTATTAATAGAATGTCTCGTGCTTCTGCTTTGTACATTGGTTTTGGCAGTGACTTAGGAAAGAAAATATATACTACAAAACATATAGAGATGAAGAACAGATTTTGCAGTGTCCTCATGGATGCATTAAAACATTGTCTTGTGTCAACTTTGTCTAATGACCACGTAATCTACCTAATGTCTTCATTGCAGGAAATTATTTCACCAGCCATTTTTTCATGGGAGGAGAAAAGTTTGACACCCCCCATCCAGAGGGGTATCTTTTTGGAGAAAATATGGATTTGAATTTCCTAGGCAACAGACCTGTGCAGGTGACCAAATGAACCATCATAAAAACTTCACAAGTTTAACATTTTGTCTTTCTATATATATATATATATATATATATATATATATATATATATATATATATATATATATATATATATATATATATATACACACACACATACACGTTTTGGTCCTATTTGTCCTCTATACCAAATCTATAATTCTCCACAGTTTCCATATGTGACACCAGCACCGCATGAGCCTGTGAAAACACTGAGGAGTTTGGTGAACATCAGGAAGGATTCTTTACGACTTGTCAGGTATATTGTGAATATCGTCATGGAATATATGCTAGATTAAGAAAGAAATGTGTGAAGGTTTGACAACCATCTTCTTCCTTATTTATTTTTTTTTAGGTATAAGGATGATTCTGACAGCACACCAGAGGATACAGGAGATCCCAGGGTTCTCTACAGTGTCGAATTCTGCTTTGATACCGATGCCAGAGTGGCTATTACATTGTACTGTCAGGCCTTTGAGGAGTTTGCCAATGGGATGGCAATGTAAGTTTCCACTGAGCAGTAAACTGGGTAAAGTTTCTGCAGTTGAATGATGGTAAATCACTGTGCTTGTGCTGTGCGCTTTTGTAACTAAGCAAGTTTCTTTTAGAGGAAAAGGATTAGATGATAATTACAAGTTTCTTGTGATTGATAGCCTCACTTATGCCATTTTAATCCAAAGAAACATAACCCACTGGCATCTAGATAACACACAGAACCTGATTTTACTGAGTTCGACGTGTTCCTAGGTCAACATCATTCTTGACCGTGAAACAACATTGTGATTAGCCGATCAGATTTGAAAAAGCGGTTTATAGTTTTTGTGAAGTTTAGGCTTGCAATCAGTGTTTGGTGCTTGTACATTAGTATCATTCGTCTTTCATTAAATCTGATTTTAGGCATTACTCATGGGTAAGGATAAGTTTAGGTGTAGAGATTTTGAACTCGCAAAATCAGAACACGTCTAGACTCTCCTGGCAACTTAATTCTTTCCTTGGAAAAAGTGGAACAATTATCCTTTGGTCTAAATACAGATAGAAAGATTAAGCCCTTTTACATAAGTCACTGTGTTTAATGCACATTATTAGTAATCTACACCCTCAGGTATGCTGAGATGTGATGAGTTGGTCATAATCACTACATTTTTCTTTTTAAAGATACAGCCCCAAGAGCCCTTCAATGGTGTCTGAGACGGTCCATTATAAGAGAGGGATAAATCAGCAATTTTCTCTACCGTCCTTCAAGATTGATTTCACCAAATGGAAACCTGAAGAGGTATGATTTTCTAAGATCACATTTCTTTAGATGCTTAGAGGATCATTTGCACAATTTGTACCATCTAATCAAGGCCTTTGTGCCGTGATGACTTTTTAAAAGAATAATGTTTTTGTGAATAGTTAGGTATTTTTTTTAGAAAGAAACATTTACTTATTTCTGTAATATTTTAGCTGAACTTTGATCTGGACAAAGGCGTTTTCCCTTTGGTGGTCCAAGCAATAGTGGATGATGGAGATGGTTTGTGAACAATATTGATCATAGAAATATAATCGGTTAAAATAGCATTACATACTGTTGTCTTATAAAACACTGTGCTTTCTGTTACAGACGTCACCGGGCATGCACATGTTCTCTTGGCAGCTTTCGAAAGGGTGTGTATTTCTTGAGATTCGTTTTACACTAAAGAATGTCAGCTGAAAACTTGCAACAATGAATAACTGAGAAAACATTAACCTGACAGTTTTTTTTAGAGTCAGGATCGTTTGAAATTCGTGGTTTACATGATCATGGAAAACCTGGAATGTGGGTTTAAAATTTAAAAATGTAAAAATTGTAACATTTTTTTCAGACTCTCAGAAATCATAGTCCAAAAGAGTTACAACCCTGATTTTTTTTTTGTAGCCAATGTAGAAAATTAAGTAGATGGAATTAACCTCATTATTATATAAAACAAAATGTTCCCATAGAAAGCATCTTGAAGAGCATTGTACATTTTTATTAACACAGAATAAGCAGACTAATATATCAAGAGATATTTATTCAAAGTAATGCTTTGATCTGTTTTTAAGAATTTAGGAACAATAAAGTACTGCTTTTAATAAATTTGAAAATATCCTTCATTTCAGTTTTTCTTTTCAGATATAATCACGATGTCGAATGTTGCCTTTAAGGAGTAGAGGAGAAAGCCTAAAATAAAACCGTATTTTTTCCAGCAGTGTTAATGCCAAGAATTAAATCACGCATAAATTTGTGCATCTCATCTCTTATATTCTCAAACTTTTCCTTGAACAGTTTATTAGGTTGTTTCTGTAGTATTAATTCTATATATATATATATTCTCTTTCAGCATGTTGATGGCAGTTTCTCAGTGAAGCCTCTGAAACAAAAGCAAATTGTAAGTATTTTTACGGCTCATTACTAAATGTAAGGTGTCTGATGTTTGTGCTTTGAAGCCACAGAACAAATCTAATTTTCCAGTATATCAGTGATTCTGTTTCTTCATTGGCTCCTTCATTAAACGGACAGCCTGAAGTCTTTGATCTGTCCACACTCGTGCACGCTTATCCACTCCACATGTGTGGAAGCACTAATCAGACCGTGTCACTTCATGGAAAAAGATAATGAGCGTTTTGATCTGCGCTGTGATGTTTCCCATGCCATTAATCCACATTTACGCATCGCACGCTCGTCTTTTAGGTGGACCGTGTGAGCTATCTGCTGCAAGAGATTTACGGCATTGAAAACCGGAACAATCAGGAGACAAAGGTAAATCTCCAATTTAGGGCAGATGAGATATGACGGCGCTAGTAACACAATATTCATCCTGCGTTTTTTTTTTCGGTCTCTGATTTCATGTACTGTTTTACAGTGTTTTGTTTTGTCTTCTCTCTTCAGTCCACTGAGGACGAGAACAGTGACAACAGCAGCGAGTGTGTGGTTTGTTTATCAGACCTGCGTGACACACTCATTCTCCCTTGCAGGCACCTGTGTCTGTGCAATGCCTGTGCTGACACACTGCGTTACCAAGCCAACAACTGCCCTATCTGCAGACTGCGTAAGTACTCATTAATCAACGCCTGAGCTTCCCGTATTGTTCCCCCATTATTATTCAGATTCGTTCCTCTAAATGAGCCAAACCTTTAAAGTGGGTATGGCCATAAAGATAAAAGGCTGAGTGATGTTTTTTTTTTTTTTTTTTTTTTTTTTGCCAATATGTACTGATTTGCCATTGTGCGTTTATAACCCTTTTTTATTGTTCTTAGTGATGAATAGTCACTAGTGCATCACTGATCACTTATGCGGGGCAGAACATGTGACTGTTGAAGAATAGTGCCATCTGCTGGGGATGTCATGCAATAATGATTATTTGATTTATGCAAAGATTTATGTACTTGTTACAAAACACGTTCGTTATTTCTGAGAAACATTTCTGAAAAGGACACATTTCCTCTGTTGTGTCATTTAAAGGAATCCTTAACATCGTGAACATCACTTGCTTATCAATACATCCTTTGCAGTGAATATAAGTGCTGCCAGAAAGAGAGATCCTATGTTAAGTAATAAATTCATCAAGATGTGTCTACATTTTGATATGAGGACAACAAGGGAGTTTTAATGTTAATGATGCACAAGACAATAATTGACGGACTGGAGGTGTCAATTGTGGCATTTTTATCAACCGTTTTGAACTGATTGTGACGGCACACATTCATCCATTAGTGAACTAGTGACGTAATGCAGAGTTTCTCCAGATCTATTCTTGGGTGGCCTGCGGGTAATTTCTTTTAGCAATTTTTCATTCCTTGAAAGAGAAACATGCTAATAAGAAACTGTATACAACAGGACCGCGCTTCAGTTGCCCAGGCTTTTGTGTACTTGTGTAAAGTGTTTCTGCCCTATAGATCTTCTTCACTGAGAGAACGTGCACTGATTTTCTTCGGCAGCAAGAGCAGCTGTGCAAATATTTACCTCCTTTTCTTGCAGCCAAATGAATTTGGTAACTTTTAATGTGCGGTGTGGAAGATGCAGCACCTGTGTTTGTTTATGCACAGTGCGCTTGTTTATATCCTTTTCCCCCCACCTGACCTTTCTTTCACCTTTTTCCTCCCCAGCATTCAGAGCCCTGCTCCAGATTCGAGCCGTGAGGAAGAAAACAGCCGCCACTCTTTCACCAGTTTCCTTCAGCCCAGTGCTGTCCCAGAGCTCTGAGCATACTGAGCACTCGGTATAGTTCATGTTTCATCCTTTGCTCTATTTTATTAATACGTCATGGATCCTTTTCCACTGTGTTGCTACAGTAGTATTGATTTTTTTTCCAGTGGAATCGTGCTTCGCATTTGAGTCCGGTACAGTTATGAATGGTAATTCGGGTTTTCAGTGGCAAACATCCGATATGTTATATACTGTTTTTGGTTTAAAAGTAAAAACAGGAATATATATAAAAAAAAATTAAAATTAAATAACAGGTTTACAATGTTTACATCAAAACAACATAACTTTCAAAACATAAGACCTTTAAATTCTTTTGATTCTATGCGACGATAAGTGAGAAGTGTACTATTTATTTATTTATTATTATTTTTTTATTTTTTTTTCTTGTTGAATATCAGAATGCCGACAACATCCCTCCTGGCTATGAGCCCATCTCACTGCTGGAAGCCCTGAATGGGGTGCAACCCGTGTCCCCTTCAATCCCATCAGCACCTCTCTATGAGGAGATCCAGTTTTCTGGGGAGATGGGGGATCCTCTTAACCTGACCGGGCGGCAGCAGAACGCAGACACCACAGCGATGAAAGGCAAAGGTAGCAAGTCACCGGATGGGTAAGTCATCATTATTGTGAAAAAATGTTCAAATAATGTTTTTCTTTTTTTTTACAGTGAAATGTGTCATGTTTCCAGGTCTACACGTTCTCCCTCATCCCCAATACAAGAGGAGGAAGATGAGGAGAGGATGTCGGAGCTCTCTGATGCCCAGCCTCAGTCTGTTCTGCCCTGTAGTATCAGTCCCACTGAGGTCAGCCACTCTTCCTTGTACTTGTGAAATGATTATTGACAGTAAATGGTAACACTTTATTTTAACAACTGTTACATGTACTTAAATAGTAATACCAGCAAATCATACATAATTCCATGCAACTAAACCAAACTTTTTTTTAATTTCAACATGCACTATAGTATCTAATTTAGTAGTAATAGTATATTAATTTTACCCAGTACTGTATAATGTTTTATGAAGAGCTGTCTTACTCTTGGTCTTAAAATGACCTGCCTGAGTGCCTGTGGTATAAATAATATTGTAATTGATTAAACAAAGCTTTGTTCCACTAATGCCAGTTATTTTGACTTGTTTTAAGTAGTTATGCAGTAAAATGCAGGTGAAGGTGAAGTTCAGTAAACACCTTATATACTGATGAGTTATATTTTGTACAGGCAAGCAGATGAAGCCAGAATATAAATACAGCGTGCAGTTTCACGTTCCATAGAAAGCCATTATAAGGAACCATTAAGCAAATTGTGTTCATATTCAAGCCTCATCCGCTTTCCTACGTAAGCTACACATCATAAATACAGAGAGATTTTCGATACGTTTTGTCACTCTGACTGAAATATTGCAGCTTAATATGGATTGCAAATTGCCAAAACTCAAATTTTGTTCACATTCACCTTCCTTTTATCGCTTCGAGAGGTGATCCGAATATTTGTGGTATCAATTTAGATAGAAATTGACACGCTTGTGCAGTTCTATGGATGTTTTGCCCTCTAGGTGTTCGAACCGGTAACGTGACTGAGAACTATGAATCGTTTCTTTACAAATTTCTTTTTTTGTAAACATTCAATACGCTCGTGGCGTGGATGAGCTTGACTTACTCCATTGGTTGCTCCATTGGTTAGATCATTTGCATAGATCTGTGGGTTTTACCTTGTTGCACACGACTGATAAAGAAATGCAAACTAGTAAACAACCTACACTGTTGTGTCTGCTTATCATTTCCCACAACCTGTAAAAAAACAGCTCATTCTGGTTTATTTCCCAATAGGCCACGGTAGAGGGTGTGCCCACCAAACCTGGATTCCCAAATTCAGGTTAGCAACCTTGATATGCAAATCTACATTAAATGATGAATTCCATGTCAGTGTTGCAAGTAATATGACAGCTGCAGTAAAAAAAAAAAAAAAAAAGATATTTAATATTTAAAATCGTTTGATGTATAGAAATTGAACATTTTGACTGACTTGTATCCACTCAGGCTTTGGTTGTGTATCAGTAGCAGTGACGGAGGACAAACCATGTTAATCGTGTCATGTTGGCAGGTTCAGAGAGCAGATCCCTGGGTGTGTCTGTGAGCGAAATCCTGCAGGACTGCCACAGTGAGCGCAGCAGCCTGAGCCGGACAGAAAGTGACCCCTCAGCAGATCTGGCCCTGCCTGGTGAGTCACTACCACCCCTGTCAAGTCTGCCAAAACGTCTTATGTAGGAACGGTTCCTTTTTTCGAGTCCTTTATTCGAGGGTGAGGACGCCTTTTATGCCCTGATAAACCTGCGTACTGTTGACTTTGAGAAAATGCAAAAGAGCAGAGCTGGAGCAAGCAAATTTTTCAGCATGTTTGGCAGAACTGATGCTGTGCTGTGTGAACCTTCTCTGTTATTGCTGCTTCCTTGCTCAGCAATTTCTACCAATTATATTGCCCACAGTAGCTAAAGTGGCTGAGAAATGGGTCGCGAAACAGTTGATTGCTTACTTGAATGAGGGACGTACCCCTTTGCATTCACTGCAATTTGGGTTTCGCCCTGATCATTCAACTGAAACTGCTAATTATTCTTTTCTTGAGAACATGAAGTCCAAACTTAATAGTGGTGGTGTAATAGGAGCGGTATTTTTGGATTTAAAGCAGGCATTAGATACTGTGAAGTGTAAACTGTAAGGTAGTGCTTTCAATGCTCACGCTTCTGTTGAAGCAGTTTCAATGGATGATGACTTATTTAGCAAACAGGAAGTAAAGTGTCAATTTACCAAAAATAGTCAATGTACCAAAATTGTAATATTGGGATCCTCGAGGTTCAATTCTGGGTCCTATTTTGTTTAGTTTGTATATTAATGATTTGCCATTAGTCTGCTCGTCTGTGAATAAGACACCGTTTATATGTGCATTCTAGAAACATACGCACCAATTCCTCAGTTAAAATGTTCGCTGCTTGTTGTGTTTCAGACTGGCTTAGCAACTTAGTCATTTCTTACAAAAATCAACAGGGGTTTCTCATCCTGATGTATTTGTTAAACAAGGAAAGTTTTGAAATATTTATGATATATTAATTCTCAACCAACTTTTTTAAAAGCGTGCCAACAAGGTAGCCAAAATTATTCCATTTAATTTGGCCAACATTAGTCATACAAGACCATGCTTAACAGGAGAAGGAGCAACACTAAGTCACAAGCAAGTAGAAGAGTTTTAAAATCAATTGGATCACTTTACAAACAGATGCTTTAAATATTTGATCAGAGGGTATATTTTATAGGTATCATCATTGCAATATAGTTCAACAACATTTTTTGAGTTTTAATAATATTAAATATTTGGGTTGATGCTTGCTTGATTTTTAAGATTTGAAATTACGCCAGTTTATAATGCAGAAGGATAATGATATTTTTTTCCCCCATCTCTCTTGTGATACTGCCATTATTATCCCTGGTGTTATTGAATGTAATTGTAAATGTGTGATAATTTACTTGATTTGAAACTTTAAGGTTGCCTATTTAAAATCTGGCAAGAGACAACAGATGCAAATAATTTTTATATGCCATTTATACACTAGACAAAAAAGACTTTCTTAATAGGAGCGTAAATATTTTCTCTGATAATTTGATTATGATTCTTGATGTAAAATCATGAAATCTGAAATGTCAGAATTCTATTAGGTAATTTTATGTAAAAATTCTTTAAACATATGTTTCAGCTACAGATGTGATTGGATTAAATGTTATTTTTTATTTTATACAAGTACGTTTTGTAATTAAATATAATTTAATAACATTGTACACAGCATTTATATTTTGCATTAAGAAATGTATGGGTTTTTTTTTTTTATAGTATTTAATTGTAACTAGTAACTAGAAAGAATATATCCAAGTGATTATTGTAAGTATATATATATCAAATGTATAACATACTTGGTCATTATGACAAACATTTTTACTTTTATTAATATACATTTCAACAGAATTCTGATTTAGTATGTTATCATTTTGATTTACAAAAGCCTGATATTTTTCCACTTTCATGCTGGTTCTGTGTGTCTGATGCATGTCTGATGCTGTGCTGTCTCCTAACCCTGTCTCTTTCTTACTCAAACTCGGCTTGCTCTTAACACACGTAGCATCTGAGTCATGGTCCACTGCTGTAGAGGAATGTTGACTCTGGTAGGTTACCAATGTCATGAATATTTCTTTCTTTTTACTGGTTTTCTATTTTGCTACCAGTCGCTTTGTAAGGGCCAGTGTATAAGTCACACGCAAATGTTTGGACACATCTTTTGATACTGTACGTCCATGATAGATACTTCACAATCTGGTCCGGCATTTTAAAATGATTGTAATTCAATTTAATATGTATTCCCAACTGGTCTGCAAAACAAACTTTAACCTTAAGCCCCGTAAGATTATAAGAAAAGTTAGTTTAGTGAAACTTGAAGTGAATATTCATCCTCGACTTCATCCTCAGGGTCGTCGGAGTCTATAGAAAGCCTGAAGAGTCAGAGCACCAGCAGCTCCAGTCAGCCCCTGCTCTGCCTCCCCAGCACCCTGCACATGGAAGATGAGCGGCTCCCTTCATAAACGCCCCCCTGCTGTGCCACTTTCATCAACCCGCCGTTTCCATTCCACTACGCTGTTCTTCGTGAATGCTCTCAATTAAGGCAATCAATTCCCGAGTGCCACAATCAAAGCTATGTATTGAAGAGTCCTAGACATTTCACTGTGTGATAGAAACACAATACAAAAAAAAAAGAAAAGAAAAAGATCATTTACAGGATGTCGTAGCATTTGCTGTGACTCCAGTTCTTTTAATGGATGCTCAGTCTCTGACGTATGCAGCTTCATGGTGATCTATGACTTTGTATTTTTGTTTTTGTTTTTAATAACAAGCAAATGAACACTAAGTGCATCAGGTTGCAGTATGATACAGATGAATAGTATAATCAGTTACCCAGTTGAAGTAGTCATCTACGTCTGTATCTTGTATATTTGTTTTGTGCCTTATAGTACTGTGTGGCTGTCCCTTCGTCCTCCCGTTGAAATATACAAAGTGGGAAGCTGTAGCACTTCTTGAAGCTTTAATGAGTAGTTTATAGAGGGATTTGCCATGATTTACAGTTACATATCTGATGCTTTTTAGTGGATTCACCGCTGCTTATCTATGTCAGGCACCTTTAAAAATTATGTATATTTGTATGTAGTCAAATCGTTTTATCATAAAGTGTTGTGCACAAATATGAGTCACTGTGGTTATTTATTTTCCGATTCCAACAGCTACCATGAAGACATCTAGAAATTAAGCCTATTTACCAATAATACCATAAATAATGGATGTAGTATCAATACAAAAAAAGAAATACATTACAATACAGTTCACTGAACTTGGTTTCTATCCTTAAAAATATTTTGCACAAAAAATATTTAGTAAATCTGTTTTCATCGAGTGAGCATCAATTTAGCATATTAGAATGATTTCTGAAAAACATTATTGAAGTCTGGAGTACTGGCTGATGAACATTACACAAAATTAAATAGTGATAATATTGCACAATATTTCTTTTTTATTGTATTTCATAAATGTCATATTGGTTGGACTTCTTTCACAATACTTTTTTTTTTAAATCATCATAATTAAACACGCATAGTCAGCTGTGCTTAGTGTAGGGAGCATATTTAGCCAGATGGTGGCAGTGTGTTCACTCCTTAGAGCTTGGTTCAAGTTTAATCAGACGAAACACCTGTAGTTTATATTGTAGTTTCACTAATCTCTTGAAATATGTGAACTGAAATACAGCGACTTTTTAGCGGGTTTACGGAGTCTAACGGCTATACGGTGGACAATATGTGGTGAGTGAACCAGTGCTTTGAGAGGCAGAGTTCTCCTCAGGCGGGATCAGTGGCGCGCTCCTTTTACTGCGCCCACTAGTTTCATTTGTGCGCCTTTTCTAAACTCTTGGCGCGCGCAGTTTATAGCCAACGACTTTCTAACGACTCACTCCAGCTATACAGCAAAGTTTAAATAAAATGTTATGTTGATAAAGAATTTAAAAAACTAACTATGCTAAGATGATGATGATGATAATAATTGTAACAATAATATAAAACAATAGATAAACGCAAAAACCTTAATGTGTCGGTTGCTGCGATTGAATAACGTAATATGTGGCAATTCACGAGGTTTAAAATACAATAATTTAATAATCGAACAAATTGCTGTAATTACGAGCAAATAAGCACATGTCACATTTTACGCGGATGTGTGGTTGAGTACACTCCTCGCGAGGGACAATGACATGTTCAACTCTGGAGCCCTCAGCCAATCAGAGAGCGTCAACGTTTAAAGGGCTATTAAGAAACAGGCAAAACGGAGGAGTGCAAAGCCTACATTTCATTTCTCTCGTGTTCTCTCGCCTGCGAAATAGTAAACGTGTTTCTACATGGCTTTCCCGAAGACGGGGTTGGAATGATACTTTCCCGCAGTAGATATCAGGACATGTTTGAGTTTGTGGATGCGCACGTTCATCTGCTGCACTTGTTGCACTGAGGCGCACCGGCTGCTCAATCTAACGGACCGACGGAAATTCACCGTTACCGACGAGGTCTTCGGCTTGTTTTCATTTCGCAGGTAGGCATTTCATTCGAGGGATTTCATTTGCCTATCCCTGTGGTGGATTACGCGCTTAGAAAATACACTTTTTGATGTTAAATTGTCATCAACCGTTATTTTTGAAATTTCAAGCAACGCCGTCTGCTTTACAGATCTGCATCTTCGAAAACACTAAATCGTGCCCACGATGCCAGTGTTAATGAGTCCAGAGATAGCGAATAAATTCAAAGAGAAATGGATGATGCTTCATCCGGAGGACCAGGACAATGTCAGCGGCTCTGTTCACTTTGACGACAGTCTCACCAGTCTGCACTGGCTACAGAACTTCTCCATCCTCAGTGCCAATCCGGAGCGGACTCCCAGCTCCGGCTGCCATCCGCAACACCTCTTCTACCACAAAAACCAGCTGGGGGGCACCGACTCGCCCTCCAGCCCACCTGCTGGAGATACCGCCGCCACAGGGATGCCACAAACACCTGGGAATCCCACAACGTCCTGCAGCAGCTTGGCGAATTCATACGGGCACCAGCAAGCGGGACACTACATAACGGCGCAAACAAATACGTCTGAGGAAATAGACTATAAAACAAACCGCCACGTGAAGCCACCCTATTCGTATGCCACCCTGATTTGCATGGCAATGCAAGCTAGCAACAAAACCAAAATCACTCTGTCGGCCATATACAGCTGG
The DNA here is from genome assembly GCF_018831695.1 of Puntigrus tetrazona. Lineage (NCBI taxonomy): Eukaryota > Metazoa > Chordata > Actinopteri > Cypriniformes > Cyprinidae > Puntigrus > Puntigrus tetrazona. The sequence goes on along the minus strand of NC_056710.1, from coordinate 8,265,710 downwards.
ATCACGGAGAATTTCTGCTACTACAGATACGCGGAGCCAAGTTGGCAGGTATCTTTACCGATCATTCATTTTTGAAAATTACATTTTTTTACTTAATGGTTTCGTAGAGAAAGAAAAACTGCACTTCGCGCAACAGGTGCACCTACCGTTAGCCTCTACTAATTCTTTTAGTGCTTTGGTGGGGAAAAGAGAACTACGAATCTTCCAAATAAAAAGGGGTCAAAAATCTCTTGCTAAATAAGTTTTTATTTTTTCCAGACTTTCATTTTCAGTTACAATTTTCAGAACAGATATAAAAAGAAGTGTTTACTTTTTAAGCCTTTTGAATCAAAAATAATAGCTTATGGTTCAAATAATTAATTTTATTCATTAAAATGTCCCAAAAGACTACACTTGTGTCTTACAAGAATACATTTGTATCTCGATATGTTTCCCTGAAAATAACCTGTTCGTAAGACTCAGTACTTCTCCGTTAACACTACACTGGTATCTCTGTATATTTTTGATTCTTACTAAAAACTACAATTTCAGTCATTTTTTTGCTAATCGGACGTCACGTGTTTCCCGTTCATAGGATCTATTCATTCGTGAATCAAATCGATACTATTAACTGCTGTTAGTCAACTATACCAAAACGGACCAGCGCACTCATCTATAGCTAAGCTAGGGTGACTGATGATGGAAGCTGAGACCACTATACCCAAGAGCACTAGGTTTCCTGAGACCTCCTTTCATAATGAGGAGTCCTTAAGGGAGCCACTGATCATGTGAAACTAGGAGCTCTGCATTACTAGAGAGCCTCGGCCTTATTCACCACATAACTGCTCCTGTACATGCAACATACCCCTCCCCCATTTGTCTCTGTCACACACGCACAGTGAGCCAATGAAACAAGACACCTCTACCTGTTGCACAATGGGATTTTATAGGAAGCTTTATGCCTGCCGTCTACTTCTGGAAGTCTAAAACTCTAAAAAATAACCATAACATTGGCTCTACACCCAATAAGTTTGCATGATTATTAACATTTAAATGTAAATATTAAAAAAAATAAAATATTTTTCTCCTTTCAGAATTCAATCCGTCATAACTTGTCCCTGAACAAGTGCTTCATGAAAGTGCCCAGGCAGAAAGACGAGCCAGGAAAAGGAGGCTTTTGGCAGATCGACCCGCAGTACGCTGACATGTTTGTCAACGGCGTTTTCAAACGGCGGCGAATGCCTGCCACAAACTTCAATACCCAAAGACAGAGCAAAATGCTATCCTCTCCCAGCTCCTCGTACGGCTCTCAGTGCAACCAGGCCGTCCAACAAATGGGAACGGGCCACTTCCAAGGACCTGTCCCAGGAAACAAACGCAAGCAGGTTTTCCCCAAACGAGGCAGCAAGCTGGCCAGAGTCTCCAAGAGCCCTCTGTTAACCACCGACATCAAAACCTCAGACGTACTGAGGGGAGATTTCGACCTGGCGTCTGTTTTCGACGATGTGCTAAGCGGGAATGACAGCACGTTTGAGGATTTGGATATCAACACGGCGCTGAGCTCGCTGGGGTGCGAGATGGAGCTATCTTCACAGAACCAGCACGGGCCTGGATACAGCAATGAGGACGAACAGGCTTGCGCTTACCTAGAGGCGAACGGCATGATGGGATGCAACGTGGAGGACTTTCACCAACAGCATCACCAGCAAGTACAGGTCCATCCGCAATATTACGAGGGAATGTTCACAGATCAGGTTCACCAGCATCAGCACCCTTGGGAGATTAAAGAGGAAGCCCAAGCCATCCCACTCACCTTGGATCATGGCTATGGGCTTTGTGAGGGATTCTTCTCTGAGATGCAACTCTGGGAAAGAGCAGAGTCATATCTGTGAACGCGTCTCGATGCATATGCACCGTCTTTGCTCGTCTGAAGACCTACTGACTTTTGTTTTGCTACATTAGCATAATGAACTACCGAGGATGCGAGAGGTTATGTGTAATTATTCTTTGTACTTCTTTTGCATTTTGTAAGAAGCTATACTGATTCATTTATAATCACTCTTGGTCTTTGAATTCTTGATTTTTTTTTTTTTTTTTGTCTCGAGATGGATAAATATTGTTGTGGGACAAGTGTAGTTATTTAGGGTTTTGTTCCTTATTGATTAATCAATCTAATATATTCATTTTAGTTTACTTGATATTTTAGGTAATGTCACGCTTTGTATAAATCTAACAAAAATAAAAAGAAATACGAATCACATATTTGAGGGAAAAGGGATGCAACAAGCCAAAGTGCTTCACTAAATCATTTCCTGATTCAAAATAAGCCCGCACAAGCACTTTGAAGCTCAGTTTGTTGCCCAGTGATTTAGCCTCGTAATTTATTTTCTCTCTTTTATGATAATCCATGAGTGAGCAGCGTCCCACAAGTGCTCTCCTATACGTTTCAAAATGTAATGCATTAGTCTTGGATTCACCATGAACTGTGGGTGGCAATCTTATGAGGCAATGACTGTTCTTGAAGTGTACTTGTATCGATTCTTTGAGAAATGGACTGAAACATGCAACATGAAACAAAATATATTCTGTACTTGAATAAAAAGATCAATCTGTACAACCTTTTTCGGTCTGTTGCTTTTTAATTTTGCATGTGCTGAGTTCCATATATATTATCAAAGGCATTTGCACTGTTTCTTTAGTACTATTTGTAAAAAAAAAAAAATCTGTTACTCAAAATTCAATTTTTTTTTCGTTTATAACAAGAGTGAAAATAATTAACATTGCTTAAATGTTTAAAATGATGTATAGCCATTGTGATAGTTATATTTTATTTTGTAGGAACAACAAAAAGCAGCTATCCGCATTCAAAAGCACACATCCTAATCGCTTAATAAGTACTTCACAGACTACATAGTAGTTACAGTTCAGGAACTCTGCAATTTAGCCAATCAATTTCCAATAGTTTCCTAATGACCCCTTCATCTTGTCTCTTTTCATGTGGTAATTTGTGATTTATTTGTCAGAATGGTTTGATTATTGACAAGGAAAATTATTTTAAAAACATGCCCAGACTGGCCTGCATTCCTCAAATTGCATTAAGTTTTACTTATTAATAAATACAGTGTTGTTAAGCTTCACAACACACTTTCAGAAAAAAAGGTGCAAAAGGTTTCACTGGAGCAGTAGCTTTCAGAAGGTGCTTTGTACCTCTTATGTACTAATATGCGCCTTTGAGGTATTAATATAGACCCAAATGCACGTTTTAGTTACTTGTGTTTTATTTTCTTTCAAGTTCATTTCCTCGCTATGCCTCCCACCTTGAAAAATCCGGCTGGCTTGAATATTTGTGAAAATCCACTGCATTTGAGGCAAAAAAAAATAATACACTTAAAATCTCTTTTTAATGAAAAAGAAAAAAGGAAAAGCGAGGATTAGTCAATTTCATCGGCTCTGCCTCCTTCTGTTGGAGGTCATGTGTAGAGAGTCTTCTGAATCTGTGGAGCAATTCGCATTCCTTGAACATCAGGGACGGTAATCCAAACTTGCTGTGCCCCACAATGCCTTGGCCGAGGCATACACACGCATGCGTCCAGCGACTAGTGAACCTCTGCATTCTGCCTAACCACAATAGCACGCTTTGGAGTCCCTGCGGACGTGACAGAGGTGAGTTAGTGCCAGGATTGCGGTGTAGGCAGGGTGAGAGGGGAGGTGTGGGGGCGAGATGCCGGGTGCTTCTCAGGGGATGGCTTTTTGTGGAGGAGGAGGATGGGAGAAATCCTTGACGCTGGAGATAACATTATCTCCCCAGAGGCAGAGACTCCTGCCTGTATTTACACGAGTGCTGTCGCCGCTCCGGCCTCGCATACGGACCTGTCAGCTGAAACAAGGACGGCTGTCACAGTGGGGCATCGCCATGCTGCTTTATGTCCCCCCGGGCACTGCTGGCAGCCCCTGATTACAGGTGTTATGTGGGCATGTCAGCCAGATCACACAGAGAGATGTGTCAGCCGTTCTGCTGGAAAAGTCAGCAAAACACTGGCGTCAGCGCTCGGTGTGTGTATTTGCACCCTGAAACCTACTTGAAAATCTCGTTGGGTTTCATATGGGAACCTGGAACACAAAACCAGTCATAGGGGTTAATTGTTTTTAATTGCATAAATATGCTTTCCATTGATGTATGGTATAGGATGGGACAATATTTGGCTGAGATACAACTGTTTGAAAATCTGTAACGTGAGGGTGCAAGAAAGCAAAAAAGCCTTTGAGGTCGTCCGAATGAAGCTCCTAGCAATGCATATAACTATTTTGAAACTTTTGATATATTTATGGTAGGAAATTTACAAAAAAAACCTTTATGGAACATGACCTTTACTTTAACTACAATATATTGTTGGCTGTTGTTATAAATATTTTTGTGGTCCAGGGTCACATATGGCAGGGTTAATGGCAGGGTGCTCTTTTTTTGTCTATTCATTTATTCAGCAATTCAATACATAAAATGGTACACATACTTGTCTGTATTTAATGCAATCTGATATATATATTGCATTAAGATTGCCCATTAACAGTTTCTGCAAGTTAAAGTAGTTTGGCATAACATTAAAAGGTTGAATAACCATAAAAAGGTTGAATAAAAGTAATTATTAGTGTGTCTGTTGGCCACCAAATCAAAGTCGTGTGGTTTAGTGAACATGCAGAATATCACAGAAAATATTATCATAGCCTTCAGATATCACAATTTTACCATTTATTTTATCTTGTCAGAAAAGAACAAATATTATCTAACATCCTACTGACTTTACTATTTACATTTTACTGACATCCAATCCTCTCCAACACAGTATACTCACATAAAGGCCATATATAGCATAATTGCTTATTTATTTGTATCTTCGCAAAAAGTCTACTATATTTTCTCCCAGCTCAGTCTATTGTATGCGACTAAAGCATGGTGATATCATAATCATAATTTTCAATAAAGCTGCTTTGAAACAAAGTATATTGTGAAAAGTGATAGGCCTATACAAATAAATTACACTTGACCTGACAGTGTCATATCATCCTGGGCTTTTTTATGAATTCCCTTAATACATTCAAAGCTTGCAAGGACATTTTTTTTCCCTGTTAATATCACTGCCTTTTCACGAGTCACAGATGTAGCCAATGAACAGTTGGAATACACAGAGCCCCATAATGACTTACGATCGCTATGCCTAATCTTATTTAAAGCTTTACTAAACTAAACAAACCCTTTCATTCCAGGCTGGATTGGCCAGTGCTCACCAACAGAACAAGGTTAAAGGGCAGAGGTAATAAAATGACTCTTATCTCGCTGAACTACAGAGCAGTCAGTGGGGCGATGCTTTCTGATGCATTTGTGTCAGTGATAATGTGGTAAAGTTTATTTTATCTTTTGGTGCACTTGGGCACGCCGCATCAAAAAACAAACATGATGCTAGGAGTATAAAAACAAGCATTCTAGAATCAGAATTATGAAGATTTATGATAGAAACATAATATGTATGTTGTTTTTCTTTTACAAATACCTTGCTAAAACCCTCATAAATACAAAAAATAAAAAGATTGGAATAGAGATGTTTTTTATGTTTCTGAAAGAAGAATGACATAGTAAAAAAGTCATATTGTAAAACATTATCACCATTTAAAATAAATATTTTTACGGCCTACGCTGAGCCATAAATCTCCACTTCAGTACTGATACACGCTAAACTCTAAACGTGTGTGCCTATCTGTATCCTGAAGGGTTTTACAGATGAAGTATTTTATAAATTAGGGAGTGACAAAATTGAGACCCAAAATTCCCTCTATAAAAAACGTTGGACTCCATATGTCAAAAATCAATACATAAATAAGAATTTTGAAACTCGGTTCATACAGTGTTTAGATTTTTGTTCTAGAAATGTATGCAAATTTGTGCATGTTTCATTAATTGATGCCTCATTTGCATATTTAAACTTAATATTTTAGAAAACTTGTAATGCAAAAAATGATTGCAATTATTAGTTGAATCAATCAACTAGGTAAATAAGGTGATAACTATTAGTTGTTGTTTTTTTTTTTTACCCTATTCACCTGCAGTGTCTCACCTCGGTTAAGAATCACTAACCTGGTGAATATATATTTAAAACTTATCATTTTACAATCAGTTGTACTTTCACAATTGCTAGCTTTATTTTGTGCTTCTTGACGTGCTAATTTTATTGATTATACGGAAACTAGGCACACGTCGCAATAAGCTGCTATGCTGCCCTGTTTACGTCTCTTTGGGATGAGGCCCTTTCACTGATGTCTGAACGCTATTAGCGGACACTTGAGAGGGGTGAAGAGCCCATTCAGAGGTCGCCTTGCATGCAGATATTGAGTAGTCTTCTAAATCTGTCAGTATGTATATACAGATATGTAGATAAATATATACATTTAGCTTACTCTGTGAACGGGGAGCAATAACCCACTGATTCATTTCTGATGCTAAATAATGTGACTGCATTGTGAAGATTTCCTTGTGGTGATACGGATTGAGGTTATTGGCTGTGGAGGTCATACGAAACGATTCATCGCGTTGATTTGTCTTTAACTGTGCTTAAATTCATGCAGCTGACAGAAAGAGCATTTCACAAATGCAGCGTACCAAAAATATGGCTTGCTGGGTACTAGCCACAGCCGTGATTGGAATGCAGAATTAGTCAACACAGTCCTCCTAAATGTCACTCCTGCCTGCTCCTTTCATTTCTTCTCCATATCCTTTGTGGGTTGCTATAAAGCATGGTGCAGGCCCAGGACGGGTTGGCAGGGTGGCTGGTGAAAAGCATTCCTCAGGGGTTTCTTAGATCTCTGTGGCTGAGTGAGAGAGAGCAGCCAGAGGGCAGAGTGTCTGGACGGCCAGAACCAGAGGCAGTGCCCTGGAGCCCGGCCACACACACTGCCCCATGCCAGCGAGCAAAGATAGAAAACAAATGCAGAGCCATTCTCTGAATCTTTTACCGTCTAACCAGCTCACTCGGACCGAGGGGGGGGGTGTTTTGTGCCTCTGGTTTGACGATGTACAACTCTGAATTATCGGGGCATTACTCACGAGTGTCTGATGTCTCTAGATCCTATTAAAGATGTAGGTCGCTAAAAACTGAAATGACACATCCTCTGTGTCATTCCAAACCCTTTCGACCTTTCTTCTGTGGAACACAAAAGGAGATGTTTAGAAAAATGCTTGCACTGCTGAGCTTGGAATAGCCAGGAGATGTTTTTAATATAGCTATTATTCGTATGAAATAAGAAAGCTATATGAGTTGAGGTTGAGAATTCATTTTCAATTCTTTTCATTTAATTACATTTTTTAATCTTCATACAATTAGGACAAGTAGTTAATTCTATGCGTATCTAATATGCAGTGGCGCAAATTTCAGTTATAGGGCGCCTACACAATAACCACTAATACACATGGGTCAAAATTATTGATTTTATTTTATGTCAAAAATCATTAGCGTATTAGATAAAGAAGACACACTGTAAATTTACATCTGTACACATATCAAAACCTAATTTTTGATTAGTAATATGCATTTCTAAGGGCTTTAAAGGTGCTAAAATACTTTTTCTCAGTATTTTCAAATATTGTCCTACCCTAACAAACTATAAATCGTTGGAAAGCTATAAATCTCAGTTTCAAAACGTCAACCCTCATAACTGGTCTTATGGCCCGGGGTCACATATGTCCACTTTTAAGCCTAACCCTTATTTTGTAAATAAGTAAATAATTAGTCAACTTGATGCTGTTCTAAAGTCATACAAGGCTGCTGTATGTTCTTTCAGAACACAAAAGAAGACATCATACAAAAAAATGCTTTCACTTGTCTATTTCATAGAATTGCCTCCTTCAGCCGTTTGGCAAAAATAATTCACAAGCTTGCAGAACTCGGCACTTGATTCTTTGAACATTTGACACTCTCCAGAAAATAAACACACATGAAATACGTTTCGCCAAAATCAGATTGGGTCTCCTGATTCCCCGGGGCCCCAAGTGGCCACTTACCTAGCTTACTGGTTAAGTCCGCCCCTGCTTAATTGATTAGCTCTGCTATAGCCAACATTGTGCATGCTCGTGTGTAGTACTTTTTAAACTGTTCTTATCCCTTTCTCATTAAAGCCAGCTGCATGTCATTGCTTCTCCTTAATCACATACTGCAGTGATCTCGTCTCCATCACCTGCCTGCTGGTTTGGCCCTGTTCAAACTCTCTCCTCCTACACTGTCTGGGCGAGTGGGCTGCGAGCAAATCTCATTTGCTTTAGCACTCACACTAAATCAGTGAGAGAAATAGCACCTGATTGCATAAGCATGACTCCACATGGGGAAATGTGAGCCTCGGTCTCTGACACCTCGGTCGAACGTGTCGCTCCTCTCCTTCATAATTGATGACTGACCCGCGCATTGCGTGTACGGGCTCCGTGCCGAGATGAGGTGTCCAGAAGCTTAAATGAGCTTGAACTTGACACTTGGCTCAGAACTAAAGCCCACAATGTATTGTGTCTCCGTCGAGTCCAGCTAATTGAGTGCGGGTATTGTCGTGTAGCTTTTTGACAGGGAACAGTTGCGATGTTAATATCTGTAATAAAAACATTTATCTCAAAAACGCAGATAATGTTCCTGCTTTTCTCTGCTTAAAACTACAGTTGTTTTGAAATCTGTGTAAATTGATGCTGAGTATTTTTGCTACAACCACAGTTTGCAGTTTGCTAAACTACATTTTAAGCATTTAAATGTAAAAAAAAAGTTTTTAATAAAAAAGAAAGTTATTGAATAAAGTACTTAAATGTACTTAATACTGTAACTAGGACAATTTCAAATAAAGCCTAGCCCTAATTTGTAGTTGGTAAAACTGTTAATACTCATACTATGTTAAAACCACTTTCAATGCTTTCAAAATATCTGATGGTTTGTAGTATTATGATTTGAAAAAAATTGCAAAGAATAATCAGATTTGGTCTTTGTAGGAGCCTGCACAGTAAAACCAAAGTTATAACACTGGGGTTTTGCTGTGCAGTGTTTATCTTATGGCCACAGCTGATATAGTTGATATAAATGACATTTGTCATTGAGCTGCGGTTGTTTTCCTATTTGCTGAAAAGAAAGATTTCTACTTTCGAGGCACATAAAAGCTCTCTGGAGATACATCATTTGTATGAACATACACCCCTGTGACCCTAAGAATGCTGTGGGACTCAGTGCTTTTGGGAAAAGAATTGTGTTATGTCATCCAGATAAAAAAAAAAAAAAAAAAAAAGCTCTCCTTCCGTGACAATCCAGAGCTTTTAATGACAATGTGTATGTGCGTGTATGTGAATTATTAAACATAGAATATTAATCACTCAGTTCGTTTTCTGAACTGAGCCTCGGGTGCATGCAGCACACAGCTGATGAGTAAATGGAGTAAATTAGATTATAAAACTGCTAGTGCTCGCTGCTGAATCAGAGAGATGGTGCAGATATACTTGCTGATACCTGAGAGAGGGGTAGAGCAAACATCAGCCTATTCCTGTAGAGCAAACACTACCACCAGGGCTTCATTAAAACTGATTGGACCCACAGGGACCACACCTGTTCCGGGCAGGTTGGGATCCACACACACACACACGCACACGCACACACACACACACACACTCACATGGCTTCAGCTTTCAGGGGACCTGCGTTAATACACTGCAAATACACAATCAGGAGAACACGAGTGCTCTGGATTCTCAGAAGCAGTGGGAATCTCTGGAAGCTTATATTCCCTCCACTTCCATGCATGGATTTCCACACTTGATTACAGTTTCCTGCAATCAAGCTGCAGGTGGATGCAGGGGTTACAGGTCACACGACACCCTTCCATGGTGTGTTAGTGAATATTAAGTCTGTGCGTGCAATACTGAAATACTAGTGAATGCTAAGTGTGAAATATAAAAATGCTGAGTTTAAAAAGAGTTTAGGAAGGCACATACATGCATATATTGCGTATTTGTAATACGCATTTTAGAAAGCAATTTTTGTTTAAAACGCACAAATCCCTAAAAAAAGATAACAACAAATTCCTATAAAAGCACTTTATTTGGGTCAGTGTTTTACCCATTTTGGAGTTATTGAGCTGGATCTCATGAATGTGCTTATAAATGTGTCAAATAAAAACGAAAACTTGCAGCATTGAAACACAAAATTGACTTGATCTATGACACGTACATATAATATGCATCTACCACACAATCGTAATCATATCCATTGAGTAACATACATCAGTTGTTGCGTATCAGCACCACTGAGTCTTCTCACAAAAATGTATTTTGTGTCATCTTTCACTCAACCTCAAGTTATCATCTGCACTATAAAAAATTGTTTTTTTGCCACCTTAACATTTTAAGTAAAACCTGGGAAATGATAGAATAGTTATGGTAGCTAATTGCAACAAACAACTCTTTACACTGGAACACAATAGAAAGTCAACAGTTTTCATCATTCTTTTGGACCTCATTCACAATAATGACTTAATGTGTTCCATATGTCCACAACAACATAAATGATGAAAGAGTTTTTCTATACAAACTCTAATCACACATACAGATAGACGTGGATTCACATGCTACATCCAGTCATAAACACAGTCAAACGTACAGTCAGTACAATAGTACGGTAGGGTAGAACACCTCTGACGACTCAGAGCTTTGTAATTGGGCCCACGAGGACTGAGGTGGATAATAGTTCTCCTGCGGGACTGAGATGAGAGGTAGAGGGGGAGAAAGACGGGGAAGCTGAAGCAGAGAAATATATTGGGAGTGTGATTTGTGTGTACCCGTGTGTTAAGTACTACACTGTTTATAATTAAATACATGGTGTTTGACAACACACCACAGTGACAAGAAAGAAAAATATTACTGTAGTCATTTGAGTGGAACACAAACACGGGGTCAAAGTGTTACTGTAACCTCCTTACCGCAATGCCAGCTCGTATTTTGTTTGTGGTGATATATGTGCCATCTTTTAACTTGACTGGTAGAGCATGCAGGGTTTGATTCCCAGGGAACAAGCACACTGATAAAATGTATGCCCTGTAGGTTACTTTGCTTAACAGTGTCTGCCAAATAAATAGAAGTATTTGTGCATTTGGCACACATGATAGCACATATGTACAATCTAGTCCTGTTTCCAGTAAACTTACATCTCTTCAAAGGCCACATAAAGTATAAATTAAATTTATTATATGATAATTTTATTATGTTTTCCCTGTAATTTATGTATCTAAATATATGAGAATTTTTTGAGTTGTCTCAAATAGTTTTTTGTAGGAGATTTTGTAGGAGTTTTCTCAGCTGTTTGTTTTATAAACTAAAAACAACAAGCTGAGAAATCATATAATATGCTTAGATATTGTTATGGTTGTTTGTTTACTGGAGACTTTATAAATAATCTTTTAGTGAGTTCTCTACTGTGTGAATTAAAAATAAGATATTTTTACTTGATTGCAAAAGTATCTTGTATTTTTTGAATATATTGGCATTTGTTTTTAGTTTGTTATTTTGTTTTAAAGAGGTAGTATACACAAAATATTATTAATATTTTTATTAATGATTTATTTTTGTACTTTCATGTCGTTCCAAAACTTAATGATTTTCTTCATTTTGTGGAACCAACTTTCTTCCAAATAATATTAGCCTCAGAAAAAATAAAGTCATACAGGTTTAAAAAAATTATAAAAAGACGAGTGAATTATAACAGAAACCTCTTTTTGGGGTTACCTATATCTTTAAGAATTACTCCAAAATAAACGTTGACTGAGGTAACGTTAGATTTTTATTTATTTTTGTTATTTTAAAACAATCTAAAAATCTAGAACAGCATGGAAAATACACGTAATTCAATACATACAACATCTTACATAATGTTGCCTTGAGTTCAGTTGTTATGTTTTGCGAGCTTAGTTGTACCAATATAAACAGCAGTTTCATTTCATGACAGTCAATCCATGTGAATTTAATAATATCATTACATTTTAAGTATTACATAGCAAAAAAATGGCAGGGTTTATTGTTTACGTGAAAGCTCTTTTCACTACATAAACCCTGTTATTGGCTGAAGGGGCCTGTGATGCTGACACGTCTCTGTGGGCTTTGCAGGTTTGTTGCACAGATGCGTAATTAGAGGACAGGGGATAGAAAGATGGTTAAGGAGGGGAGAAAATGACATGCACTGGGCCAGTCTAATGATAGTGGAGGTATCATTAGAAGAGGTGAACAGGAGTGACAGCCCTGTGGGCCCTGTACTTTCCAATCACAGCTTTCGCACAGGACAGCTACACGTCACTCACCCTGACCAGGTAAGACTGTCCATTCAAACAGAAGACCATGCGGTCTAAACCAATGCCAGTTATCTGCTGCATGAGCCAAACTAAAAGAACGGCGTATATAGAAGAAGTCTGAACCACCACGGCTTCAGCAAAAGAGATTAAAGGCCGTCCAAGTTCTGTCACTTGACTGCTAACACCACAGCAGTTGTCCTTACTATGGGAATTAAAAGATTCAGCAAAACAACTGCGATATATTTGAGCCAGCAAGCTGAAATCGAAAAAAGCAGCCATTGACTGAAGATGCAGTTTTGTTGTTCTGACATGTGCGTTTTGTTCATCTAGTTCTGTAAAAGCAGCAGTTCCAGCACATTTGGAAGTGTAGTTTCACACCCAATTCAGAGAGGACTATGGGACAGCTCTGTTCTTCATAATGAGACGAATTGACTCCATTCCAGATAAACTCTGCCCGGTGCCCTTTGCCAGTAAAACGGTCTCAAAAACACTTGGGAGCATGCAAAAGAAAATCAATGTCCGATGTACAAAAAAAGTGATGCCAAAGATTCGTGTCCATCGCCAGCTTGGGTCTTCGCATAGAAAATATACAGATGTTTATTAAATGATGGTCACTGTGTACATGCATTCGCAAAGTTCAGCTTGTTCCTGAAGATATCATTCATATCAGCTGATTGTTCTAGCCAGTTGAGGTTGCAGAAAAGAAGTGCGTGCAGACTTTTTACTTATTGTTTGGGAATGACTCCCCGCTGAAGTCTAAAACTGACGTGCCAGACTGTTCTCTATAGACCTGTAGTGTTCGAATAGGAGACCTGAACAAAACAAGCCACACATTCAGTACAGTACAGTACGTGCTTGTGTGGACAAAAGCTATATCTCACAGTGTATTTAATATGCTCAATTAATATCCATTTACAAAATTATATTAATTGGATTTTGTTTAATGTTAGCACGGAGACAAATTTTAACTGGAAGAAAACAACAAATATATGCTATTTCTTGTTTATATTTATACTACGGGGGATCCGCTGAATGCTTGAATTTGATTGGCTGACGAATGTTCTAAGGTGTGCAATTATTTTCAAGGAACTGCACAGCAAACGTAGATCCAGGCAGCTCTTTGACTGCATTACAGTTCCATTAAACCAGATACCTCAGTTCGGGAAATCTTATATAATATTTTTTTTCCAATTTAAATCATGCGATAAATAAGTTGGGTTAAAAAGTGATCTAAAAGTAGCCTGAAGGTATATTTGGAGTCTATAACAGACCTAAATACAGAGCTGGATAGATTACTTACAAAAACATAAAAAAAAAATTGGATTAATGGATTACAATTTGTATGTATTCTAAAAAAGTGAAACATACATTGAATGTCAGTTAGGTCCAAAACAACATTTTTTTGTAACCACACTTCATAATAGCAGTCATAATGTATAATCACATATTTTACAATTTATGTTGAAGATTTTAATTGCACACCATTTAATTTTGTGTCAGCAAAAGTAGGTATTTCTTTTATTTTTTTTATGGACACGCTTCTTGGGCACTCGCTACACAGCTTATTAAATGCTTCAGTAAAAAGCTGCTGTCTTAAAAGCTCTATGAACATGTTGTCCCACTCAAAGTGGGGTCTGATGGAAGGGGAGTGTTGTGATTCCGGCCCTCTCGGTCTCTCCCCGTGTCTTATCCTTTAAATGTGTATCCTGGCTCCCTGACTCAGATTTAGCATTACAATGGAGGCCTGCTGAGCTACCTCCCAAGGCTGAGCCTCATCCACCGGTGTGTTCATTCACCAGAGAGACTTGCACCGTATTGTAAAGTTCTTGTTAAGAGTCTGGACCGAACGGATGAGCCTCGTCTTTAAACGGGGACAATGCATGCCTGATTTACCATACGGTCGTGCAGCGGATGGCACGCCTGTTAGTTTTATGAGATGACTCAAGTTTGTGTGGTGCTTTCAAAGGCGATGGCCAGTATTTTGGATGCGTTGCACTTGAAAGAAATGGACAAGAATGAACTGTCTGATGTTTGTGACAGGATATCCTTCAAAGAGAACAGGGCTAGTTGTCGCACATGAGGGTCTAAATCTCAGAACAGGTTTTGAGTTCAAATTTGAAGCTCATCTGAGCTTTTAATTTGTCAAACATAGAGTAAATATATGAACAGGGTTCTATACTGGCAGCTGGATTGTGACTTTGCTGAAGTCATCTTCCTCTGAACTTTCGTTGTGAGTGAACACTTGATTATCCTGTTTATACTAGAGAGCCACTCCAGCACAAATCAGCAAAGCTGTAATTTAGCTGGCAGGCCATTCACTGCGACTGCAGGTTGTGATTGGGTGAGAGCTGTTCCTGGTACAACGGTCCACGTGCCTGGTCCTTGGGAGGGCTTCTCGAGCATGTCTCAACTCGCCCTGGCAATGTCTTGCCCGTGTCAACCCTCTAACCTTACAATGACTTACAATGAATGGTCAACGAAATAATAGTACAGAACTGGAAGCTCACGTAGTACACAAGATAACATGGTTTATAAATGTTTCCCAGAAATGTCTTTTATTGAAGAAGGAAATGCTGTTCTGCTCTGTTATCTCTATGTGGAGATTAATTCAGCTTCAGTTACTGTTGAGAAGAATTACGGTGGTCACCTGTACTAAGTGGTCAGCATGGCTGGGATAAATAGATAGATAGATAGATAGATAGATAGATAGATAGATAGATAGATAGATAGATAGATAGATAGATAGAGATAGATAGATAGATAGAAATGATGAGAGCTTGAAACATCAGATTTAATAAAACAGTCAAATGAAAAGGAAAAAAGCATTTGGCTTAAAATCTGTCAAATCTATGTCAAAATGCTCCAGTCTTGGATCTCTCATTATTGCAGCTGATGAGCTTTAATGAAGTGCTTGAAGGTATTATGAGATGAATATTCTTAATCTAAATGTTAATCAGGTGGCTCACGACAAACCAGTTTGTCATGGTTGACAAGGCAGCATTAAGCACCATCTACTACAGTGCTGGGTCGGTTGCGACATTCTTCATAATTAAAAAAACTATCATCCGTATGCAGTTATTCAGAATGACCCCCTCAGAGTGAGACGCTCCAATATCTCTGGCAACCTCATGCTCCAACCAGTCCAGTACAGAATAACCCGAGACACCAGCCGCTCCTCGTCTCGGGGCAAGCCCACACATGCTCTGTTTACTGATTACACACGCTAGTCGTGAGGGAGAACAATGCACCATTCCTCAGCACAATGGGTCAAACTGCGTTAGGGAGGTCCAGCTCGTAATACTTTCTGTTTTTCCGGGTGTGAAAACAAACACTTATGCTGAAAGTTTGGATTCATCTGTAGATTTGACAATTTTGAGTGGGTGGGGGCTGGTAACCACTGACATGTGGCAGAACCAGTATTATAACTAGTATTCATCTGAAACCATGAGGATGGTTTAAAGCTGTTTCAGTGTACCCCAACATTCCCAGCAATAAAATCAAAATTCTTTTAATACTTTAATATCATTCAGAATTATCACTAATATGACAAATATATATTTAGTGGGCCAAACACTCCTGGGTTAAAAAACAAGCACAGATATTAATATATTATTGTCATTATCAATAAAACAATTATTAACTTTATTTATTATAATATTTATTTATATACTTATTTTTACAATTTATTATATGATAGTATATGTTATTATTAACATTAATGCATTAATAATAATAATCATAGTTTTTAATGATTGTGTACATTATTATTATGTTGTTTATTTTAATATTTATGTATATTTGTATATATTTTGTCTATATATAATGAGTTCTGTATATTTAGCTATCAAACCTTTACAAGCATTCTGTATCTGTTTTAGTCATAAAAAAGTAATATTACTCTATTATTAGAATGTTAGCTCTATGAGGTCTATATTATCGTCTTTCCTTAAAAATGAGTTGGTCTGATATTTGCTTGTCAAATATTTCATGTGTGTTTTCTAGAGGTAATAGTCAGAATACGTGTGGCTGATTGGATGTATAAAAACAAACATGAGTGCTGATGACCAGCTGTGCATCTGCTACATTGAGGTCACTCATTTTTCTTCGAGAGGGCATTGTGTGGGCTTAAAGGAGCTCGTTAAACTAACCCTAACTAGCAGAAATGTAATTTACAAACAGGGCTGTAGAGCCAAGAATGAAGGGTTGAGGATCAGTGCTGCTGGGAAAGACAGAGCCATCGCAGCCTGAGGCCTGGATCTGACAGCTGAGTAGGCAAATGAAAGAACCAAAGGAGATGGAAAGCAAGACGGTTAACTCTTGAAACAATGAACCCACAGGGCTGTCACGCGGAATGAACCGTATAGGCTAAATAGAAACACTGGGTGAATAAAAGGTTGCGACTTCTTGCCTTTTTTTATTTCATTCTATTTTAAAACAACTTTTATTATGCTAGGGCACATTAAATTGATCAAATTCCAAATGCTGAAGATTCCCGTTACAGGAATAAAGTGCATTTTTAAAGATATACTAAAAGACACAATTACAAATTTAAATATATCACACTATTACTATTTCACTTGCAGTCATGGTGAGAATAAGGGACTTCTCTATAAATTAATCCAGTGTGGGATTAATAAATTAACCATTTTAAGAAATGGTATGGTAATGTCAATGTTTTAAACAGCAGTTTTTATGGCACACCGTTCACTTATTATTATAACATAATAATATAGTAATATAATAATATAATATAATTATATAAACTACATCAATACACTATAACTAAGTCACTATATAACTATGTGTTTAAACTACACATATATAGTTTTCTTTGCCTAAATACACTAATACATTTCATGTTTTTTGTGTGTGTATTATTTGTGCCTAATTATCTGCTTCCTGGACTAGTTAACCAGCCCTCTTTAAACAGCACAGGTGCCGTGAAGGTCAAAGGGTCAGTGAGATGATTTGAGCTGTTCACATTGTCTCCTTTCATGACTTTTTAAACCCTAATATTTATATGTTTTTTTTTATCTTACCTGTAAATTAATTTCTAATCTAACATTTTTTAAAGATCCAGTGCTTTCCTTGTCAGCTCAGACCCGTGAAGGACAGCCATAAACCATTATAAACCTAAATGATATTTATGACGAGTGCTTGCTATTTAAAAAACAAAAATAGAAGTAATTGAGTTTTCGATCACTTTCATTGGTTTTAATTATGGTCACTGGATAATAAAAGGTTTCACAGTGAGGTCAATGGACTGTATTTAGCGTGTTTTGACAGATAAGCCTTTAAATTGATCTACCTGATGCCTCTCGCCCCCCTCTAAAATGACGGGGGCAACGCACAGGTGGCAGATAGGCCACATTTTGCGACCAGGGGCTCCTCTCTCTCCACTGAGCCATGACAGTGGCGTCTGAAGCAGGTGCGTGGTATCCATCCAGCTCCCCTCCCCCCCGGCTCGTTCACCTGTAAGCCCCTGACCTGCAGCAGTGGCTCTGGGGGTCTGCTG